>NC_048235.1:25241752-25391332 GCF_002007445.2 Ailuropoda melanoleuca | reverse complement strand
GGGGGAGCAACCTTCTCTTTGTCCTGCTGGGTCTTCTATCTCCAGGCCAGGCCACAGCACTTACCTCCAAAACCGCAAGTTCTCACTCTTTGCTCACCCAGTGCCTAGCACAGAGTATCAGAAAGTACCAACAATTCACCCATTTGCTCTATACTTGATAAAACCAAGGGAGAAAGAAAAATGTAACTTCTATCTTGCCCTTTGGAGGAGGAAATGTTCAAACTGTAGGTTAAATCAATTCTATGTGGGAGAGAAATATACACAGAAAGAAGAAAGACATGAGAGCATGTAAATGTGACTTCTTAAATAAGATTACATTTCAACCCGGTCTTAATAACACATTATATTTGCATACATGTTTATATACAGCTCAGAGCATGTATATGCATTATCATTCTGGACACCCATCAAAAGCTCTGGAGAAAAGGGCAGGAATGGGTGGTCTCATTTTAACAATGAGAAAAAAACCTACCCAAGGTCTCATAGTTAACTGGTCTGCACTGAGACAGAACCCTGGTCTGTTGTCTCATGGCTCAGGGTCCCTTCCACATACCATCCTGCCCCCCACTCCCCACTACTGGTGGTGGTGACAGGCCCTACAGTGCAGGCGGTCTTCATCTCTAGTTTTCAGCATACTACTCTATTTACTAGAATACACGGACAGAGTCCTTCAGGAGAGCTTTTGCCTGACAGATGAAGAATTTGACCAGAAAAAACAAAATCATCTCAATGAAAAATTCTATTTTTAATGAAACAAAATCAATTTTGAAGCAGTAAAAATAAATCAAAGACTCTGTTAAACAACCAACTCGCACTCACACATACCTCACAAGTAGTCGGGCCATGTCTGTCAAGTAAACCCTCAAAAATCAGTCTTAAGAAGCTGATTCTTTCAGGGACTATCCTATCCGGACATTCTCTTCTCGTGTGAGGGCCGAGAAAGCAGCCCATGCCAGCTTCCGTGGTCCAGCACATTGACAAGCTCTGGCCTTGGGTGGAATAGTGTCCTCCCCAAATTCCCATTTACCGGGAACCTTTTTTGAAAACAGGAATTTTGCAGGTGTCATTATTTAAAGATCTTGAGATGAAATCATCCTGGATTTCGGGAGGGCACTAAATCCAATGACTGATGTCCTTACGAGAGTAGAGGACACAGAAAAGAAGGTGATGTGCAGATGGAGATAGACTGGGATGACGTGTCTACAAGCCAAGGAATGCCAAGGATGGCCAGCAGCCACCTGTGTTAGGAGATGCACGAGATGGTTTCTCCCTTGGAGCCTCCAGAAGGAAGTGGCACTGCTGACACTTGATTTTGGACTTCTGTCCTCCTGAACTGTGAGAGAGTATGTGTTCAGCCACTCAATGGTGGTAATTTATTGCAGTGGCCCTAGGAAATGACAGGTCCCAGAGAAGGTCACACACTTTCACTGGCTCCCCAAGAAGAGAAGTGTGAGGGAAGAATCCAAAGATTTGGTGAAAAGCTCAAAGGATGTCTTCAGCACCACCCGGCACAAATCACAAATGCAATTTTTATGTTCTGCACATGGAGCTAATTGTACTAAATTTAGAGACACCAAGAGAAATCGAGTCTGTGCTCAGCTCTCTTCCACTTCTACCTACTCTTTATGACGGCCCTTGGCCACTTCCATTGTTCCAACTATGAATTCTCTTTAGGGTAACTCATTCTCATAGCTTTGATTTCCACTCCAAGGTAGACATTCCCAACTCATCCAGCTCAATTCACCCACAAGTGAACTCACCACCAATTCCTCTTCTCATCTCCCCACATTTATTCAGGTTCAAAGGCTCCATTTCCCACACCCAAACAACTGCTAACTCCTAACCACAGTAAAGATGACAAAGACACCGACAACGACAGTAAGAGTAGGAACAGTAGCAACCAGTGTTTACCGTGCACACAAAATGTGTTACACGCTGGGCCGCGGCTCCTGGTGGGAAGTACGAACACTTTCCCTGCCACACAGTGAGGAAGTAGAGACACACGGAGGTTATTAAAGAATCAGCACATGACTCGCAGCAAGTGGGAGAACCAGGATGTGAATCCGTCATCTCCTCCAGGATCCAACCCTTCGCGGCCCTGCCTCTCCACACTGATTACGTTTCCTCTAGGCCTTTCTCACAATCTTTTCCTCTCCACTCCTGCTTCTGCCAGCCCATTGCAGGTTCTAGTCACCTAGACTGATTTAACAGCCTCTTGACTTTCAAAACAGCTTCTTAACTTCCACTGTCTTTCCACTCCATTTTTTCTCTCATAATACATATTCCTGGAGCAACTCGTCAAACCTGCAGGAAGGCCTTCCCAGACCCACAAAGGAAGTATGCCAAGGAAATTCCAAAACCAGGCTGGTCTTGATTCAACTGGCCCAGAGTCACTTCCCCTCCGGTTAGTGATTTTTTTGCCATGCCTCTGAGCAGTCACTGCTCTTAACAGTCCCATTCTTCCCTTACTGTCCAGCTGTTACAGGCCAAAAAACCAGCCAACACAATCCATGGTTTTAAAAGGATCTGATTCCTGATGTGAGAGGTGAAGGGAACCCAGAGCTCCTCGGGGGACCTGATTCAAGTCACTGGTTATGTGTTCCTGCGCTCCTTTCCACCGGACACGTTCGTTCCTTTGCCATCTTGAGACCGGCAACTGCAGGGCTGAGGGTTCCCCAGCCCTTCCCCAGTCACCTCCCTTCCCAGACACAGGCAACTGAACTTGGAGGGTATTCTGCCAGCTTCTCTGAGACCTTGGATTTCTTAACAACTGTAATCAAATCTAGATGTTTAACGGGAGCTTAGATTAACAATACAAAAACATTCGCCCAGCTCCACTCTGCTAGAGACCTGGCTAAGCTTCCCGAGGCTGGACTACTGCTCAGTTGTACTCACAAGTGAGTCTTTTCGGTGTCTGACACGAAGGAGGCACTCAATAAATACTTCCGGAATGAATATGCCCTTCCTTTTGCATAACATACCCAGCCCCCCTCATTTTCTGTTCTAGAACTGTATGGTCAGTCTTCTGCCTCTCTTGTTGCCCAAACGACCTTTTCCATCTGTGGTAGAGAATTTAAACGGTAAAGGGATTTCAGTATTGTATGTTCGAGCTGTAGTGTGGCCAGCCTACGGGGCCATTCGCATATCAAACGGTAATAATAAGGATGTCTATACACCACATACTTTGTGCCAAACACTTCACAGACTTTAACCTATTTATTCTCCACAACATCTTTCTGAGGTAGGTACTGCTAGTATCATCGCCCTGTCACAAATGGAGGATGTTAAGGGCTTGGAGAGATTAAGTGACAGGCCCAAGGCCACGCAGCCGGAAGCGAAGCCATGATTTCAATATAGACAATGTGGCTCCAGAGCGCATGCACTTACCCGCCAAGTCAGGAGGGTGATTTTGTCTAGCCAAGCACCTTCCCCCAAAATCATAAGGCCTAACTTCTTAACCCAGTTAGAAAAGACAGATCACTACCTTCAAAAACAAAAAAGAAAAGTCAGGGTGGATGAATAACATGTTATTTTGAAAACATGACAATTCTGATCTGCTTTTCTGGGCCATGATGATATTTAAACTTAAATTTATAGTAAGAAAAGCATCCCCATAACTTGATTTTCACGTTTTACAAAAACTAGTTAAGAGACGTACTATGTGCATATGAACACTGAGTAAAAGAGAAAGGAGGCACAAGAAACCATAGGTTTGGATCTCAGAGAAGATAGATGAAAAATGTCAACAATCCGTGCCGTACTGAGAGTCCTGGAGTTAGTAGAAAGAAAGGAAAAGAAACTTCTTCCTTCATCTAAATAACATTTAGCCTTTTCCTAAAACTTCCAGTTGCCACTCACTTTTTGGTGAGGGAGGAAAGCTAAAAGGGGGGAGGTATGTTCAAGAACATGGGGAGGCACAGGTGTCTTTTTAATGAAATTACTACTTGAATAGATCTCTATTTAGTCTATAAAAATGGATCATCTACAAAGCCATTTTATTCAGCTATAAGCTCCTTGAGTGCAGGGCCTGTGTTTGTTTTGCTCACCACTGTATCCTTCCTGCCTATGTGCTACAGAGCAGACATTTGTAATTTTTAATAAGTGCTGTGTTAGGCATAACTCTTTCAGTACATCTTTTTTTTTCCCTTTGAGATAAATTCTAGGAGTAGAAAAACTATATCTAAGGTGATGAGCATTTTTTTAAAAAAGATTTATTTATTTGAGAAAGACAGTGAGCATGCCTGAGAGAGCGGGGCGGGGGGGGGGGGGCAGAGGGAGAGAGAATCTCCAGCAGACTCCCCGCTGAGCACAAAGCCTGGAGCGGGGCTTGATCCCATGACCGTGAGATCATGACCTGAGCCAAGATCAAGAGCTGGACCTCAACCAACCGAGCCACCCATGTGCCCCTAATGTGATGAGCATTTTTAAGGACCTCGATATATCTTACTGTGTTGAACCGTTTCCATATTACATTCCCAATAGAAACAGATACATTTGTACCAACTTCTAAATATGACAACACTGGGAATCATCATTAAACACAAAACTCAACAAAAACAATTTTATAAGCAAAACATCTCTTCATTATTTTAATGTACGTTTCTTCGATAGTTAACGAAGCTGAAGGGATTCTCAGCCGGAACAGGTACTGCCTGGAGAGGTCTTCATTAAGGCATGATGCTCTCTTGAAAACCCAGGATGGACCAAATATCCTTCTGACAACTCCCTTAACAGTACGCGTGTACCTTGATCACTGCACCTATCACTCATACTGAAAATGATCTCTTTCTGTTCCTTTATTTCCCAAACTGTAATCTCCTACTCCCAGAACCTGGGTTTAGCACACAAAAGACAGTCACTGAAAGTTTGTTCAATTTAACTGATATTACCAAGTGGCTGCAACTTCTTCCACTATCTAAACTGAGAAACATATAATCAAGCCAATGATTTCTAGTTTAGCACCTTTTCTTGACTTTTAAGGAAATGCCAGTCTAAATCTGTACAGGTTCCAGTCTGGATAAAAAGACAGAAAGTTCAGTAACTTGCCACAGCTATCAGTTTTAAAGAGATCTCAACGGACTTAGGGAACTGAGGAGTCAGAACCTCAGAACATACCCCGGAGTACAAATGACAAATCCAGACACACAGAAGCGCAGTGGCCTGTGGGCTGTGTGAGGAATTCCTGAAGGGAGTGTGTGTCTGAACTGAGCTCTTCCTCTATGAGCTTAGCACTCTCCCCGTTTTGGTTCCCCCCATCTATGTTCCCTGGCTGCCCTCAGCTAGTCATCTTGCTTCATGCACAGGGAATGGCAAGAATATTCACAAGCCATTGATAGAACATCAGATACTGGCTGCGGAGCCTACACAGATGAGGTGGGTGGGCCACATGGACAAAACTGTCACCCCTGCTTCCCACCTCCTTGGGTTTCTCATGTCAGTTCAACCCTGGTCTACAGTCTGTTCCTGAAAGAATTCTGAGGTAAACAGGAGTGGCTATGTCAAAAAGTTCTATGCATACATTATACAAATCAAGAAAATGTATCTACCTTTATGGAAATAACAACAGCAATGAAAAAATAGGCACTAGTTTATGCTAACTTTCCATATCCCAAGAGGCCTTTCCAATCACCAAAAAGAAAGAGCCCACAGATTAAAAGGTGTCAGTCCTACAAAGATGACAGAGACCTAGTGCAGTAAAATGCCACTGTCTCTAGAGATGAATAGTTGAAAAATCTTACTGTTCTTCCTAGCTTTTCAGGTGGTACTGTCATGCGGACTCCTAGAAATTCAAACTAAAATTGCAACTATAAAATCGAACAAATCAATTAACACAGAGGAGCTGTGTACGCCCTTCATCATCTTCCTGACTCGAGGGGTGTGGGCGCTTTGCCACAGTAACCACCACCATCCTCCTGGCCATTGGTGCACTGAGCACGAGGCACCCAGAGAAAGCACCACGGCCACAACTGGGCTCCATCAAAGCCAGGAGGAGTACGGTAGACGACCTGCATGTGTCCCGAGCATGGACATGCTTTCCCCAACGAGTCCTGCCCCAGCCTCTAAATGGTACTTGGGGAAGACACAAAATAATGAGGACTCTATCCCTCATGGTGTTGCAGTGATCATTATTTGAAACAGTATTTTACCATCATCATCCTAAAGAAAGTCTTCTTTAGTCAGATGCCTCAGCACCACAATGCTGACGGCTATGGCAGAGACTGCTCTGTGCTGCTCTGTGCTGAGGGGTTTTAAACGTCTTTTTCAGGGAGCCTAAAAATCCAACACTTAAATACAGAAAGTCTCACACAGCCAATCAATGTGAGTAAGAAAAACCTATAGGAAAAAAGCCGTCAGTAGGCCTGGAACTTCCTGTCCACAGATGACAAGGTTACTAGCACACAGAAAACTCAGAAACTTGTCCTTTTCCATCTTCTCCGAACTCCCCCCTTCCTTCACTCATTCACTTTCATAATGTGGTGGGTCAGATTAAACCCGAGTGCAAAGCAAAACTCCATTTGTAGAAATATCTGTTGCTCTCTATGAGCTGCTTCCCTTTGTCCCTCTCGGCTCTCAGAGGTGACAGGGGTTCCAAATTACCACCGAAGGACACTCTACCTGCGTACCATACTCCATGAGGGCACCGAACAACATGTTTTCTAAGGGTACTGAACCATGAGGACATGAGATGGATGAAGAAAGCGGGCAGTCACCAATGAGAATAACAAAAAGAGACTAAGCTAGGTTCTTAAAGGCAGCTCAGGGCCAGCATGAATGAATAAAGCCCACGGTATCCAAAAATTTAGTCAGGACTACTTTCTCTCAAATTTTACCACTTCTCTGTCAATGTGATGAATATTTACTAAGAATATTTAGAGTAGTGTGGGCCAGATGCTGGATGAATACTGTCATCTTTTATTTCTCCAGCCCAAATTTGGGGCCGTGATGCTGAGCCACAGAAGGCCCTCATTCTCTTCAAACTTGAAAGGTAATTCCTATTTAATTGAATGTATCCAGGCAATCCCAGGGTAGGGTGGGGAGAAGAATGTACTTGAGAAAAACTATGTGGAAACGGAACTCCTTATTAATTTCCTAATGGCAGGCTATGAGGAAGATGTGATTTGTCATCCAGAAAGGACTGGAAGAGCTGTAAACTCCTCAGGGAGCCAGCAAATGGTCAATGAAAACGGACAACAGAAGAACAACCAACCTTCTTGTGTCAGTATTACACATGAGGTAATTCCAGAAATGTGGTCAAAGGTGACTCAGTAAGTTTCACCTGAAAGTCAAACCGGTATTCTCATCTCTAAGTCTTTTAGCTGTGGATGTTGCTAGCTACATAACCTCAGACAATTGACCTAATTTCTCTGAGCCTTGGTTTCCTCAGGTAAAAATACAGACTCTTGCAGAGCTTCACCATGAAAAGTAAAGGAGAATCTGAGAGGCACCGAGGAAGTGCATGGTATCACCCGTGTCTGTTAGCGAACGGCAGCCGTGACCGGCACTAACATACAAAAGGAGGGGAGGACACGATGGGGGGGGTGGTAAATAATGTTGTATATGCAATAGGCAATCTATCCTTACTACAAGAAAATTCCTTGGTTCATCAAATTGACGGGGGCCATACCTGCACAGAGGCGGGAGTAGGGAGTGGAGCTTTGGAATGTGTGCCCTCAGCCACTTCTGTTTAACCCTGTTTCTTCCTCATTCTTTTCGGCCTCGTACTTACTCTTCAGCTCTTTTTACTAGGAATGAGTTGACCACTGGAAGCTAAAGCTTTGTGAACTACTATGTTAACCACATGGCATTTTTTATTTTTAAAATAATACATTATATGTTAATTAACTAGATTTAATTTTTTTAAAAAGGACACTGAAATTAAAAACAAAAACAAAAGCTCTTCTTTTAAGAGAAGGCTTCCTTTAAAAAAAAGTCTCACTGCCCTTCAGCTTCTGTAAGGGAAACTAATCTACTCAAAAGGCCCAATTAACCTTAGAAATAAAAGCGGTCAAGTACCTTTGCAGAGTGATCTCCACTGTCCTGGCCACCCACTTCCACAGGCTACCAGACTTCCAAGTTACAACACCAGCTCCGGGTGTTGATCCATTTAGCCCAACTGGCCAGATCTTCCCGCTTTCTCCCCATCTATCCGCCTCATAAAAATCAGGTTTAACCACAAAGTTTAAGAACAACCATAACAAAAAGCCTAGATGTTAATTGTGCAGGAGGTTAATAGTCACACTGTTGACTTTCCAGTAAGATAAACACTGCAAACTTGGCCAGCACTAACGTACACAACCCACCCTCTCATTCCTAAAGACTGTACTCATTCTTGGGATGTGAATGACAGCAAGAGTTAACTGGACAGAACAGGGCATCCTAACCTGTTAGAAGCACTGAGAAACCAAAAGAAAACCAGAGGAGTTTAGGCTGAGCTTCTCTATTTTGGGGGAATGATAAGTAATTCTATCTCATGAGGATCTTGAGTCTGTGATGAACAAATTACTCTCAAACTGTAAACGACTGCCTGCCACGGTCAGTCTTTTTCCAGTTCTCCTCTGCCTTGCAACACCAGGAAGATCTGCGTGAGAGGGTCAGCAGGAAGGCTGGCTGGCTCTGGCCGGTCTTCCAAGTGTTCGTGCATCACCCGCACAGGAACCAAGGGGCTTGTGGGGGTGCTTCGCCTCCCCAAAGCCAGATACCAGCATGTCTTAGAGTAGGAAGGGCATGCCCAAGTCATCCGGGTATCAGCAAGATCCTGCAAAAATCTAGAACTGGCAGCTGGTTAAGCATTATGGAGATGGTCATACAAGGTTTTAAAAAAAAAAGAGGGGCGCCTGGGTGGCACAGCAGTTAAGTGTCTGCCTTCGGCTCAGGGCATGATCCTGGCGTTGTGGGATCGAGCCCCACATCAGGCTCCTCTGCTATGAGCCTGCTTCTTCCTCCCACTCCCCCTGCTTGTGTTCCCTCTCTCACTGGCTATCTCTGTCAAATAAATAAATAAAATCTTAAAAATAAATAAATAAATAAATAAATAAATAAATAAATAAATAAATAGAATCCAGGAGGAGAATCTTACTCATCGAAACTAGAGGCTGGTTAAATAACTACAAAATGGCTATTATTATAGCCACCAAAAGGGATGATGCGAGGGATCTGTATTTATGAATATGGAAGTTGTTAACGAAACACTCAGCGAAGAAGTAAATAGGTTACTGAACACTATGTATAGTACAATCCCATTAATACAAAGACACACAGATGCTTTGCCTGAGGGACTGGAGTAATGCTCTGCTCGGAGGCCCTAGGTTTAAGCCAGTCATTAGCTATGTGACCTGGGGTAAGTTAGTGACTTAAGGCCAAATTTCCTCATCTGAAAACTACTGAAGAGGAAGGAGGGGAGCAGGGGGAGGGGGAGTACGTGTTTTCATAGGCTATCATGAAAACTAAATCAGATACGTAAAAACAATTTTTAAAAAGCTCCTTGTGATAGGGGTGCCTGGGTGGCTCAGTAGGTTAAGCGGCCAACTCTTGACCTCAGCTCAGGTCTTGATCTCAGGGTTGTGAATTCAAAACCCCTGTTGGCCTCCATGCTGGGTGTGGAACCTACTTAAAAAACAAAACCCAGGGGCGCCTGGGTGGCACAGCGGTTAAGCGGTTAAGCGTCTGCCTTCGGCTCAGGGCGTGATCCCAGTGTTATGGGATCGAGCCCCACGTCAGGCTCCTCTGCTATGAGCCTGCTTCTTCCTCTCCCACTCCCCCTGCTTGTGTTCCCTCTCTCACTGGCTGTCTCTATCTCTGTCGAATAAATAAATAAAAAAAAATCTTAAAAACAAACAAACAAAAAAACAGCAACAACAAAAAAACAAAACCCAAAAACACACCATCACCACCCCGCCACAACCACTCCCCCACTTCTTATAACACATTTAAAGATTTGATTTTGAGAGAGAGAGAGAGAACGAGAGGTGAGGGGCAGAGAAGAGGGAGAGAATCCCACTCTGAGTGTGGAACCTGACATGGGGCTTGATCTCATGACCCTGAGATCATGACCTGAGCTGAAATCAAGAGTTGGATGCTTAACTGACTGAGCCACCCAGGCGACTCCCCCGTGATATAACACATTTAATAATATTACTATGATTTACCTCTGGATGGTGGATTCTGTGGATAAATATATCTCCGGATTCTTTTTTGCTTGTTATGCCTTCTGAATTTCTACCATGGACATTTTACCCATACTGTTTTTGTTTTTTAAAGTGGTCAAAATATGGGGCACCTGGGTGGCTCAGTCAGTTAAGCATCTGCCTTTGGCTCAGGTCATGATCCCAGGGTCCTAGGATGGAGCCCCATGTCGGACTCCCTGCTCAGTGGGGAATCTGCTTCTCCCTCTCCCTTTGCCCCTCCACCCCCTGCTTGTGCTCCCTTTCTTCTCTCTCTCAAATAAATAAAATCTTCTAAGTAAATAAATTAAAAAATAAAGGCATAAAAATACAAAGAGACACAAGGACCATTTGGGGCACGGAAAAAAAGAACACATTGTTCCAATGTTTTAACAACACACACAGGAAACGGCAGCATGAAAACAAGATTTTCTTCATTGCACACTTGTTCAATTTCTTGTCAGTAAAAGCACACAGAAGAAAAAATATCTAAACCCCACCACAAGCCATTAAAAAAAGTCCTAACACAAGTTACACAACATGGATCAATCCTGAAAATATAAAGAGAAAGAAACCAGACATTAAAGGACACACGTTATAGGATTCCACCTATAGGAAATACCTAGAACACACATGCTCACAGAGATAGAAAGCCAATTAGAGACTACTGGGGAACGTGGCAGGGAGGGAACAGGGAATTACTGGCAATGAAAAAGTTGTGGAAATAGATAGTGATAATGGTTGCAAAACATTGTAGATATAATTAATGCCAGTGAGCCGCACACTGAAAATGGCTAAAGTGCCAAAATTTATATCATATACATTTTACCACAAATTAAAAAAAAACGTTATTATAAAAAAACACACTGAATGATAGACTTTAAATTGGTGAATTGTACGGTATGGGAATTATTACTATTTTTAAAAATTATGTATTTTTTTAAATTTTTAATTATACTTATTTGACAGAGACAGACAGTGAGAGCGCACACACAAATAAATAGGCAGAGTGGCAGGCAAAGGGAGAGGGAAGGCAGGCTCCCCACTGAGCAGGGAGCCCAATGCATGGCTGGATCCCACATGACCTGAGCCGAAGGCAGATGCTTAACTGACTGAGCCACCCATGCGCCCCAAAACTATATCTTAACAAAGTTGTGAAACCCAAAACCACCTTCCACCTTGGGCTCTGTGGCCAGACAGATCTACCTGGCTTCTGAAGCCCAGATGGGCAACTTACTCTGTGACCCTGGACATATTTTTTAAACTCTGGGCCTGATCCCTTGTTTGTGAAATGAAGAGAATAACTGTACTTACACCATAGATTGTTTGGAAGAGTGAGGAAATAACATAAAGAGTTTAACAAAATGCCCTGAATGAGAAACAGTTGCTATCATCATCATCATCACCATCATTTTAAACTTCTCATTCCTGAAGATTCCCACGAGTCAAACATACTCAGCCCTTTGACTCTGGGTTTGTTTTTTTTTTTTTTTAAAGATTTTATTTATTTATTCGACAGAGATAGAGATAGCCAGCGAGAGAGGGAACACAAGGGGGGAGTGGGAGAGGAAGAAGCAGGCTCAAAGCGGAAGAGCCTGTTGTGGGGCTCGATCCCAGAACGCCGGGATCACGCCCTGAGCCAAAGGCAGACGTTTAACCGCTGTGCCACCCAGGCGCCCCTGACTCTGGGTTTTATCAGCTCTCACGACTATGTAAAACCTTGTGACCCACAATGGTAGCAAGAAAGAATGCGGATATACGTTCTGGTCCCCATCCCGGGACAGTCCGGCAAACACACTTGCGGGAGCTCTGCCCTCCTCACCCTGCCTGTCCCATGCAGTGTTGGCTCCCCCTCTTCACAGTCAAAATCTCACAGCAAATCACGTCCTATTGCAGAGACTGGGTACCTCAGATCGCCCGTCCTAAGCAACGGAACATTCTGCACAAGGACTGTCCATCGCTAGCTAGGATTAAAAAATAGTAAAAGTAGGGGCGCCTGGGTGGCACAGCGGTTAAGCGTCTGCCTTCGGCTCAGGGCGTGATCCCGGCGTTATGGGATCGAGCCCCGCATCAGGCTTCTCCACTGGGAGCCTGCTTCTTCTTCTCCCACTCCCCCTGCCTGTGTTCCCTCTCTCGCTGGCTGTCTCTATCTCCGTCGAATAAATAAATAAAATCTTAAAAAAAAAAAAAAAGTAAAAGTAGCTTTATGGGTAATGTTGCTAACTGTGAGGAACATGAAGGAAGCAAAGGGAGCTTCTCTCTCAATCTCTCTCTCCCTGTCCACTAGCTTCCTAGAGCTAAACCTACCCAGTTCCTTTATCCTTTTCTCATAGCAACGCCTCTTTCCAATCTATCAATCATTTTCCTCATGCTGGATCCAGTCCAACTTTTCTTTTCTCACACAGTGCTGAGGCCCAGCATGGGGTGCAGGGGCTGGGAACAGTCTGGTAAATGGATCATGCAGCCTGCAGTCCATATGGTGTAGGGCCTGGATGGTCAATTCTGAAAAGATCAGGCCATGTATGTAACCAGTGGCTATGGGCCAGCTAGTGGGTAACGTGACAGGAGTTTACAAACATCCCATAGAGGCAAGAGCAACTGTTTGGAGAGCTGTCTCTGGACCTTTCATGAGAAGTGATGAAAAAGAGATGAGCGTAGGAAGTTTAGTTCAGAGACCTGGAGAACTGGTGGTTAGGGAAAGAAGAACAAACCTCAACGAGAATGAGGCTGGGAGCCCCAGAAAGACCTGTCTGGGCAGCTGTGAGATCGAGGCAGGGGCAAGTCTTCCACGGGGTGGATGGGAGACTCCACACCGGCTCCCAGGGCTGTTCCATATGCTAATTCCTCTGTCCCTGCTGCAAATATAGAATGAGAAGCCTGCCTGGGGGTTTAGAGAAACTTATCTCAAGTTTTTGTTGGAAAAGTTACTTTTCCCACACTCAAATATCTTTAGAGGAGAATCAGGTCCAAAGGGGCAAATGGTGCTGGAAATAAATAGAGGTGGGGGTAGTACTGGGAGTTTCTTGGGAGTACATGTCCGAGAAACAGGCTGCCGTGCCCTTTTTCGGACGGAGCCATGAGCACCATCTGAATCATCACCCTGGCACTTTGGGTGATGCATTTGTAATCCTTCATTTCATTTTTACGGGATGAGAAAATACCTAAAACAAAGCCACATCTCCTTTAAAACCCACTAAGTTCTTTCTGATAATGTAATTCCTCTTCTTTTTTTTTTTTTTTTAAAGATTTTGTTTATTTATTTGACAGAGATAGAGACAGCCAGCGAGAGAGGGAACACAAGCAGGGGGAGTGGGAGAGGAAGAAGCAGGCTCACAGCAGAGGAGCCTGAATGTGGGGCTCGATCCCATAATGCCGGGATCACGCCCTGAGCCGAAGGCAGACGCTCAACCGCTGTGCCACCCAGGTGCCCCGATGTAATTCCTCTTCTTACAGCTCTCCAAGAGCTCCCAATTCCTTCTGAATTACAAAGATAGCCTAATGGAAGAAGGGTTTCCATTTTATACCTTCCTTCCTCCCATACCCACACCACACACCATCAACTCACCTCTAGTTATGATTTTGTCAATGAAGATATTCTTGCCACTAAACTGTAAGACCCATTCTTCCTCTAGCCTGGAACGTAATTCATCTAAATCAAGGAGTAGCCACAGAGCTTAGAATGGTTGCCCCAAGGCTGTGTGGGCTAAAAGAGCCAGCTTCAGGGATTCCCAGACTTCAAAGCCCATAAATTTGATCTCCACGGAGTGTCTTCACTTTAAGAACTTCTTAAACTTACTCTTCTTAAATGTAGTATCTATGCTACCTTTGCCTTCCTTCTTGAGAACAAACACTCTAAGATCTTTGCCTACCATTCTTTAGAAGGAAAGCTATCCTTTAGTCCTCTCCTCCTGACAGATGTTCCATGAGCAAATAAATATGCTCCGCCCAGGTGTAAGAACTCCCTCTTTCCAGAATATCGCATTATTTCGGGGAAACCATCCCCCAGAAATCTAGATTCTGAAAGGCTATCATATAAAAATGGGGTTAGACTTGTTCCATGAGGTCCAGGGAGTAAAAATAAGTCAGTGGAAGTTTCAGGGTATATCAGATTTGGACTAGTTAGTAGCAGAACTGGAGCAAGAATGAATTAATTTACTAAGCATTTGTTAAACACCTACTATGCGTCTAACATTAGGCAGAGCCCCGTCTTGTTACTCAAGAAGCTTAGAGACTACAGAGGGAGAGAGAAATAACCGGCAATTTCGATACAGTGTGGCAAGGAATAAAGGCAGTTCTATAGCAGCGACCAACCCAGCAGGGCAATTAATCTACGTTTGGAGAGTCAGACAAGCTTGCTAGAGGATAAGACAGTTAAGGTGACTTCCGAAAGACAAGCAGCTAATTTGCAATAGAACTGAATTTACATCCAGGGAATGGGCGCTATGAGTGGAAAGGTCAGTGGCCAAGAGAACGTATGATGTGCCAGCAAAGACTCCCCACAGCGGAGTACTGCTGGAGGACAGCGTTGAGGAGGCCTCTGGTTGGGGGAGAGGAGCAGACATGCAGACCACAAAAGGCCTGTTCACTGTGCTAAGGAAGTGAGGCCCTATCCAGAAGGCAGGCAGTGGAGCTCTTCTCAGTACAGCGATTTGCATCTATTAAAAATACCTTTTCATCGTAAGGTCTGTTATCATTATCATAACATCTGCTAATCTGGGATTTGAATGCATCAAGTATTTTAAAACAAATCAGTACATTTTGCACAAGTGGAAAAGAACTCTTCCACACACTGTGTAATGGTACTCTAGGGAGAATTCGAGAGAGAGAGAGAGCCAGAGGCAGGGAAGCCTGAGAGAGGCAGGGCCCTGCAGACCAGCTGGAGAGGCTGTCCCCAGTGGCAGAGGTGGGAGCTCTCTCTGGGTTGGTCCTGAGACTAGCAACCTATCTGGCCTTAGAGTCTATGCCTCATCAAACGCCCTTCTCTCTGCAACCCAGGATTTACCTACCTACAGTCCCCTCAAGGAGTTTCCACTCTCCTAAACTCTCATTACTCATTCACTGCAACAAGTAACACAATTCTTTCTAGAAACTGGAAAAAATGCTCTTGTGGCTCCATTTAATCATTTTAAAGCACTTAATGTTTCTCAAGTATAAAGTCTCACACTTTTATCTGATGGTTTGTATTATGGCTCCAGAATTTTAGCTTCAGAGAGGAAGCCAGTGAACTTTGAAAGGACATCATTTACATTTGTTTGGCATATCAGGTAGCACTTAAAATATATAAATGGGGAGATGTGGGGAAGAAAAACAGAAAGATTTCTAAAGTTTCCAGAGGATTACTGTAGATCTTTTTATTTGTGGGGGGTGGGGTGGGAGGATCAAATGGAAAAATGATTACATGGACTTAAAACATTAAAAAAGAATCACATAGTTTCCTGTTTGCACATCTCTTTTGGCATTTGTTAATATCAGAGTCTAGGTCTTGGGAGAGGCCAATATATTTTAGACTTTTAAAAGTTCACTTGGATTTAAACTAGAAGTGGGAGACTGCTAATTGCTAAATTTAGCTTCTACACAAAATTACTACATTCAAAACTTAGCTCAACCTTTGAGGGGTAACTATTTGCCAGAAGTCAAATTAAATTGCTATTTTAGGAAAAGAACTTAAGTGAAACATGCCTGAGAAACATTTACTACATAATAAAATGGCTTTTGAAATACCTTTTAATGACAAGGTTTATCAAACACATCTAGATTGAGTTTCTTCACAAATATAGCCACTGATAAATTGAGAGAGAAGTGCTAGAAAAAAATGGTATATTTAGGTGAATGATGGACTAAGTTTGGAATGTTCCCATAGGGTCCCAGCTTTGGTACTTTTTATAGTGTTAATACACGGTCTTTAAAACGGCGTGAAAGAAGGCGCGTGCTACACAAAAATAAGTCCTTCTGGCCAAGTTTGAAATTAAGATGCTAAAGCCATGGATGTTTGGTCAGTGTATTGTGAAAAATACACAGGATCAGGCAATAACCGAAAGTAATGATAATCAATGGCTGGATCATTATAAGCATCAGAGAATCAAAATGAGAGGAGGGGCGCCTGGGTGGCACAGCGGTTAAGCGTCTGCCTTCAGCTCAGGGCGTGATCCCGGCGTTGCGGGATCGAGCCCCACATCAGGCTCCTCCACTATGAGCCTGCTTCTTCCTCTCCCACTCCCCCTGCTTCTGTTCCCTCTCTCGCTGGCTGTCTCTATCTCTGTTGAATAAATAAATAAAATCTTTAAAAAAAAAAAATGAGAGGAGAAACCGGGGAACATTCCGGAAATCATTTTTATGTCTTTAACTCTCTTATCTGAACTGTACTGTTCCTTTCTTTTAATCTCTCACCTCGCCTTCTTTATTTCTTCCCTTCCACCACTTCTAAGTGAAGATGAGCAATTACCCGGGGCTGTGGTGAAAGGGAAGGAAGCTGGTGTTATCCTCTACAAGACTGAGGAAGGACGGACTCAGACAGAACACTAGCTACTGTACTGTATGACTTTGGGGAAAACGACGACCCTCCTTAAGCCTCAGATATCACATGTTTAAGAACACTGGGGTACTCTAGTACGTGGCTGTTGGCTCTGTCAATTGGTATAATCTTTACACAACGCTATTTGGCAAATGTGTAAAATTTTTTTTTTAATTTCATGAAATACAATTTAAAAAAGTGAATAACTAGGGGCGCCTGGGTGGCACAGCGGTTAAGCGTCTGCCTTCGGCTCAGGGAGTGATCCTGGCGTTATGGGATGGAGCACCACATCAGGCTCTTCCGCTATGAGCCTGCTTCTTCCTCTCCCACTCCCCCTGCTTGTGTTCCCTCTCTCGTTGGCTGTCCCTATCTCTGTCAAATAAATAAATGAAAATCTTAAAAAAAAAAAAAGGTGAATAACTAAACATAAAAAGGAACAGGTAATTAACCAGATCTAGGTAGAGAGCTTTGATGGTTGTTAACATTACACAGGGTGAGATAACTAATCATTATGTCTCTTCTGATGGAGTCCATACCGCCCTCTGCCCCTGATTCTAACCTAAATCTGATCAACTCTTCCGTAACTACTAACTTACAGAAAATTCAGAAACAGGACCATGCTAAACACCACCACAGAGATGCAGCTGGCAACATCAATACCACAGGAAATTACAGGACAAATAATCTGGGTTCCTCAGCAAAAACACTGCAAAGAAAAAAAAGAATGAACGAAACACAAAAGATTCCTGTAGAGACAGGTCAAATGTAAAGATGGTATAGACCTGGACTTTGATTCAATCAACTGTTAAAAACAACAAAACATTATGCTAAGAATCTCTCTACTTTTGTTGTTTGAAATTTTCCATAAGTTAAAAATAAGAAATTAGGAGATTGCTACTAAAAATAGTAACACAGAAAGCAAGATAACAATCAACTTGTAAATGTGAACTCTCTTTTCTTGTCTATTCTCTCGGTTATTCCCCCACTCACCAGAAAGTAACAGACCAAGAGACAGATTTCACAATTTGTGTCTGTATTAAGTGTAATGCAATCTATGGACTTTGTAAGGAACCAAGAAAAGAAAAAGGTATTTCTAGAGGAATCAGATTCCAAATGACAATCCAAACGGTGCTGTGCTTAGACCTTGAGCTTCATGTCCTCCTGGTGTAGCAATAACATTCGTAACGTGCCATTACGTAGCACCAAATATATTCCAAAGCACATTATCTCATTTTATTCCCACTACAGCTCAGTGAGGTCAAGGAGAACAGGGAGTTCATCATTATTTTAAAGAGAAACCACCAGCTGTGAGGGATGTTCACATTACTAATTTTAAGGGGGAGGAAAAAAAGAAAATACAGAACTACCAGCTTCTCCTTCAACCAAATGATGAAGAAATTATCCACTGAAAATAAACCACACTAGTCAAGAAAGCACTGTTCTTACACAGACATATCAATAAAGAAAATAAGAAACAGACAAGTGGGGAGCGCCTGGCTGGCTCAGTTGGTAGAGCATGTGACTCTTGATCTTGGGGTTTTAAGTTTGAGCCCCATGTTGGGTGTAGAGGTTACTTAAAAATAAATCTTAAAAAAAAAAAAAAGGAACAGACAAGTGGAAAAATACCTCTCTCAAATTAAATGACCAATGAGTATATAAGAAATGAACTTTATTAATAAACCATCAAAACACCATGCCATTTTTACCTACCAGATAGAATGAATCCATTTATGTATGATAATATCCCCCAGCTGAGGGGGAGAAACAGGAAAAATAGGCATTCTCATACAAAGTGCCTACGTAGTTTCCATGTTTGTGCTAGGCACCAACTTGTTGATGGAATCAGTATACTCTTCATGAACACAAGATGAAAAAGTCAGTGAGCCCAATCAGATCATATCATACATGCATACTACCTTGATTCTAGAAAGCCACCAAATTTTCAATGGTATTAACGAGACTGCAAAGAAACAACTAAAGGGCTTATTCAAACAAAGAGAAAATGTCAAACAAACCCACCCATATCACTGAGTATCTCCCCATCTATACATTCCATTCCAGGGACCAAGGTCAGGTGTTAAAACGAGCAGGAGACATGTTCCAGGAATACTCCCATCAATGGCACACTGCTACAAAGCGAACATTTCACACGAATCTAAATATTTAACTTTCTGTCCCCTGAGCTTATTTTTAAAGCGTCTAGTCAAAATCATTGGTCAGTCTGCTTTACGTTTATTTTATGTGCATAGTTCAAAAACACTTTTTATGAAATAAACTTCATTTCTTTTTGATGAACATTCTGTTACATGTCCCACCTTCCTATTTTCAGTTTAATTTAATTAGGGGAAATTACTGGGCATGTAGAACTATTTTTCATTACTCTTCTGTTCACATATTCTTAATATTAAAAAGAAAATTACCAATCCTATATAACCACTGATAATCTCAGTGTTCTCCTGCAGTTCCCAATTAAGGAATCTGAAAAAACAACAACAAAAACCAAAACACACCAATCTACTTTCTAAAAATCTTAACCTCAACAAGGTTATAAAAGTGGCCATTTCTGTGGCTAAAAAAAAGTTGCTTTGCCCAGATAAATAGCCAAAGAAACTCACTATACTCCAAGAATGACAGGTCCTATCCAAGCACTTGGAAAACACCTGAACAAAGGCGCATTGCACCAATCCCGAACCACCAGGCAGGAAGGCCCCATCGCTCATACAAAAGATGGAAATTACAAAGCTCCGCCCACTGAGGCAGTCCTGGAATTTCCTTCCTTCAAAAAGATGCCGCTGATTAACCTGCCCCCACACATCAGGACTAATGACTGCAATCCACTGAAACAGCCTGAAAATACAGAAACCCAAGTTCATTATTATACTCAAAAGCAGGGAAAGTGACAGAAAAAGCGATAACCGGGCACCAATCCCTTAGGTTCAAAACTGGCAATGAAAGGGAAAGAATCGAGCACTTATCTTGCCCTCAACCTTTTTTCTGATAAACTATGTCAGGGTAAGCAAACGGAATTAGCAATGCAGTAAAGATCAATGGATAAAACCATGAAAACGAAGCTGACAGGGACCTTTACAAAGGAGGCATGCCACCATTAACACCTGAACACAGGCCCGTCTTCCCATCACCAGACACAGAATGCCCCAAACACTGGTCACTTCATGATGTGGTACCACACGGAGCACAGGACACCAACCAGGATTCTTGACAAAAAAGGTCACCCTGAATTTAACCAAACCTTCCCAATCTAATCAAGCCTTTCAATCTGCAGTAAACAGAATGGACACAGGAACAAGCAGACACCTAATGAAAACAAACAAACAAAAATCCAAGAGGGTTTTTTCTCAGGAAAGCTGATACTTTTTTCAACAAAACAATGGCATAAAAAAGGAACAGGCTGAGGAACGGGGCTGCTCTAGGTGAAAAGACAAGAGATAACTAAATGCAATATATGGACCTGGTTTGAACAAGTCAACTAAAAAGACAAGGAGGAGGAAAGAAAGAAGACACTTAAAAAGCAAATTGTGTCGGGGCACTTGGGTGGCTCAGTTGGTGAAGCATCTGCCTTCGGCTCAGGTCATGATCCCAGGGTCCTGGGATCGAAACCTGCACTGGGCTCCTTGCTCAGCAAGGAGCCTGCTTTTCGCCTTCTGCCTGCTGTTCCTTCTGCTTGTGCACGTGCTCTCTCTCTCTCTGGCTCAATAAAACATTAAAAAAAAAAAAAAAAGCAAATTGTGGTATAATCTTGATAATGCTTAAATATGAATGATGGGTTTCTGGGGTCCATAATATGGTTCTCCCTACATTTTGGTATGTTGAAAACAATAGAGAGGGAGACATACTCCCCCTAAAGAGAAATAAAACAAACCTTCAAGACACCAATGTCTTCTGTATTGTGGCCAAAAAAATAAGTTCCTTCTGTAAAGTTGCCAAGCAGACACTGACTCCATGAAGATGGGTTCCTAAGCAGTAGGTGATTTAAGGTATCGGGGGATGTTTTCCTGAGTTTTTTTATGCAAACAAGCCCACCCCCTATCCTTAAAGTCACAGGGTATTGAGAATTTTTAATAAAGGTTTTCCTTTCCAAAAAAAATTCAGCCTTCTAAAACCAAAACAGCATTCCACTCCCTCTCTGCAGGCTTTTCTCCATCTGTCAAATGGAGACAATGCTGCCTTACAGTTTTTATAAAGGGTTAGCAATAATGTATGTATGTGCCTTTATGTGGCCCACGGCAGTGGCTCAATTAAATGACCCTTAGAAAAAAATCATACTCCTAGTCAATTACCTACGACCTCAAGATCCTGAAATCTACCACAACCACGAGGGCACAGAAGACAAGATGCAACTGCAGGCCAGCCAACCTATTTACTTCAGCTTTGTGAGACCATGACCAGAGGACCCACTCAGTAAACCCGTGCCTGCAATTCTAACCTACAGAATCTGTGAAACAGTAAGTGTATGTTCTTTTAACCCCCACCCCCAAACCAGCTTCCTTTATCAGCTTGCTTAGTCCATAAATGCTTATCGGGGATGACTAAAGCATCGTGCTGGGGAGATGTGTTCTGTGAAGGAATAAATAACCAGCAATGGTCTCGTCCTGTTCACCTGGTATCCATGGATTTCCCGGATTTGGCACAAGAGCCCACCCCCGTCCGGCGTGGTCACCCTCTATTTCCCCCTGCGCACCTCTGTGGTTTCACCGGACCACAAGCTCTTCTTTGATCCCTTCCTTCCTACACTTTCAGGTCTGATCTTCACAGAAGCCACGCCTTCGGTCTGTAGATCACTTTTGCATCATCTCTGCTTACTGAAAGGTTTCTCATCTTCGGATACTAGGTCAACACACCCCCAGGACGTCTTTTCCCTTCTCCCTAGCTACCAGCACTGTCCGAACCTTCAACTTAGCGCTTGCTCTGCCTTCCACTGCAGTCGTTTGCAGGCCTGTGTCCCCCACTCAAGTGTAAACACCTCGAGAGCAGAACTGTGCCTTATTCAGCTTTTTATCTCTCACCTCCCCTCAAATGTTTGCTAAACTCCAGCGAGAAAACTGAAACAGGAACTCACCGTAATTTCCCCGTGCAGAGCTGTTAATGTTTGACCAGCGTGATCTCCTTGACCTCTGGAGAGATAGTTAATTAAAGGACAGAAAGACACTCCTTCACCCAAAGACACTAATTAGATTATTTTGTTCAAACCAAGATGCTGCTTCTGGCTCCAACCCCACGGTTTCTCAGGATCGCTAAAACCCTGGTGGCTACACACATCGTGGAATGAAAAGGAGGATGAGAAAGGACCTGCATCTGCACAAGGTTGAGATTTTCACTTCTCCTATTCAAACCATCACCGCTTCTGCCAGACTTTTCCCCAAGGAAAAGAACTTGATTACATGACATTCCTTTGTTACAACTCAGCTGTACATTTACTGATACGCAAAAATGCGGCCTACAGTGGAGAATGAAAGCAGGTATCACAGCAGCTTGTAATTTATAACCGCAGTCAAATACAACCATGTGTATCTCTGTAGGCCTACTCATCAGCAATGTGAAAAAGCTTATCTCTGCGGGGCGCTGTGGGATAATTTTCTGCATTCAGTTAAAAGATACACTTATTGGGGCGCCTGGATGGCACAGTCGGTTAAGCATCCGACTTGATTTCAACTCAGGTGTTGATCTCAGGATCATGAGTTCAAGCCCTGCACTGGGCTCCACACTGGGCGTGGAGCCTACTTAAAAAAAAAAAAAAAGGTATTATGTTACATAAAAAGTTATATTATTAAAAACCCAATGACTATTAAGATGCTTTAAACCTCTGTATTTAAAAATGCATCTCATCTGTAACACTGTAGGTTAAAAAATATGATGGAAATACAATCGAATTTAACAGCATGTATCTTTAGGTTTAGGGACATAGAAACATTAATATGCCCCCCATTTTTTATCCTTTCTAAGTTTCTGGAAGTGAACTTGTATTCCATTTGGTAATGGGGGTGGCGTGGGGTGGGCGTGATTAAATAGTTTGGAAGGTACTCCTCCAGATCCATTACCCCAAGGAAGTTCTCTGCGAATGAATGGGAGGCATATTATCCAGCTCTTCCAACCACCACATACGCAGTTATTCTTGGGACGGTCTCCAGAGAGTAAGTGGCATAAACCGAAGCTCAGTCAAACCCGAGGCTGGCATGTGAGCCTGCAGGGCCCCAGGCACTGGAAGGGCACTGCTGCCCTCCGGTCTAGCTCTGAATGGCTTTAGAGGCTGCAGACTTAATCACCTGCCCCAAATCTATAGTAGCCATCAGGTGACTGCAGGTTCTCGATGCCCAAAGCCTATTAAAGTCCCCAAGGACTTTTCTGTGGGTTCTATCATATCAAAAATTAAAACTTAAATTTTAGAAACATTTATCAATTCATAAAAATAAAAGCCATTACCTATTAAGATAAACAGGATATGTTTTGTGAAAAACAACTACCTATACCAAAACAAACCAGGAAACACACCAGTTCTACGTTTTTGCAAACCTTTCTAATATCTGGTATAATAGAAGACAACTGGATTCTTGTATCTGCTTTCAATTCAATCTATTGCAAGGTATTGTATTGGTTGTAGCATATTAAAAAGAAAGCAGAGCCTCACAGGTGAGATCAGTGGTGAGTATGAATGAATAAAATGAGTCGACATTTGGAAGATCAGCATAAAACTCAGTGAACCAACACTTTCCAAGTAACCGATGTGTCATATAAAATCATGCATGAGTAACATATCTAACTAAAGTAGAAAATGGGATTTAATGTCACAAAACAAAAAAACTCATGGATGAAGTTTCAGATTTCACAATGCAAAAAATCTTTTGGTGGAATATAAAAATGGGATCTCTACAATTACCCATAAAAGATACTAAAATACTCCTTCCTTCACAAGTTACCTAGTTCCAATGAGGCCATATTTTTAAAATGAATTAGATATTTTTAAAAATTTGTTTTAATTTTTAATATGGTAATGTGTATCCTTCCCATTCTGACAAAAAATCATAAAAGGACCTGTAATCAAGAGCTGAGACTGAATAAAAATATTTTTTACTTCTTCATCAAGGACATTCTTAGGCGAAATGGGTTTCTTTTCTTAAACAGAGCACGGGACCGTGAAGAATACAATTCTCATTAGCCCAGTTTGGTGCCTCTGTCTGGACATGGACGAAGGTGCCAGCAGTCGTGCCCCCTACACAGTAAGAAAAATCAACTATCCTCATGAAAATAGTTTAGACCTGGAGACTCCCTGAAAGGGGCTTGGAGACCAACCAGGGGTTGGCGGACAAATACGCTGAGAACTGCTGTAGGAGAAAAGGCACCTCTTTATTTGAGGGTTTACAAGTGTGTGAAAAGGAAGAAGGGAAGAAACAGGGAGCCTGCATCAAGCTTTTACCAAATAAGAAATGCCTTCCTTTTAGTGAGTGAGGAGAGTACATGGCCTTAAAAGAAATAAGTCTATGGTAGCTGTTTCTTCTGGAATGTCCCAGTAAGTTAACTCTTTTTATTCTTCCATTTCTCTGTAGATGTAATGAATAATTTGAGTTTACAAAACATGAAAGTTGGGGCAGTTATTTGCATTACGAAAGAATCCTGTGATTTCCATAGAGATTTGACTTCCTGAGTTCTTAAGGCCTTTGTTTATAGCCAATCAATGATTAAACAAGAACAAATTCAAAGCAAAATGTTAATAGCCATTGCTAATCAAAGATAGGCTACCCATTAAATTGTAAATAACTGGATCAGATTAGCTAATCTACACAGTACTGTAATAATTTACCTCCCACATAAAACCAAATATATCTATATGGAAACCATTCTAACCACATTCATTACCTAATATTTTAATACTATTATTAAATTTATTTTTAAAAAGACTTTATTTATTTATGAGAGAGCGCAAGACAGCGAGAGCGCATGAGCAGGGGAGAGGGGCAGAGGGAGAAGCAGGCTCCCTGATATGGGACTTGTTCCCAGGAGGACCCCGGGATCATGACCTGAGCCTAAGGCAGATGCTTAACTTAACCGACTGTGCCACCCAGGCACCCTTAAATTTAGTTATTAAAAATTATCCACATTAAGCAAAAACTAGGAACGTGTGCAGGTTTGAAGAGAAGACAGAGGGAGAAGTGGGCTATAAACACTGATGTGATACAGTACATGTCTGAGGTTTTTTTTTTTTTTAATTAAAGGAAAACAATAGTTTTGCTTTGTCAGAGTAGGACATATGTGGAAATAAACATTAATTAAGGTGACTTGGTTTCTAAGAGTATTTTGCTGTCCTCACTGACTGCAGTTTTGTTTCACGTTTCTGTTCCTCAGAATGTCCAGGGGCCTAAGCACCTGGTGCCTCACACATATCCCAGTGAGTGTGAAATTCATGTCCTGATTCTTGACAATGGGCCTTTCTCTGTCATGTGAGAATCAGCCCACAAATGCCCTGCGGTGTTGGGGGGTGAGAGAATGCTCAGTGGATCACTCAATCATTAGGAAGCCTCAATCCCCAGAAAGGAAACCACTGACAAGTTTCTGTGAACGCCACTTCTGGTAGCTTCAAACCGGTCTACAGCAAGGACAGAATCCCTCGGCAGTCCCACCATGGAGCCGCTTCAGAGGGAATGGGCACGTGATCCGACTAAGCACAATCCTGCAAGCTCGGCTTCCATACTTGGATGCCCTGGTCTCCCGTTTCCTCCCTGTGTCCCCCTCCTGACAGGCACCACTTCCCAGCGCCTCTGACCACCCAAAGACTCCCCAGTGCTGCTGTACCGCACAACTTCCTTTTCACACTTGGGCTCTCCCTCCCATCAAAACCCTTACCAGCAAGGACTGGGCTAAGAAAAACAGGTGAGGTAATAATTTGTGTCTCTACCATCACTGGTTCCTTCTCCCAAAACTTGGTGGAAGTGGGGTGGGGTTTGGGGAGGAGGGAAGCTTCCTTCCTAGAAGCACCACATCTCCAGGGTACTTCCTAGTGGCCTTTCAAGTCATATTTAAAAAAAAAAAAAAATTGGGGCAAGTGCCTTCCTCACCACCAATTTCCTCCACCTCATAAAAGAGGTCTTCTGTGCTCTGCTTCTATTCCCCAGTGCGGCCTCCTAGAGCTTAAGGAAGGAGAGTCGTCTGTAAAGCACAGGACTGCCATGCTCAACAATCTGCATTCTCTCCCCACCAGTTAATTTAGAAAAAACTCCCTGCCAGGCATTCCCTCACCATCACACCTTCCATGTAAAGAGCCCTTAAAAAATAACACTTTGGGTATACAGTCCTGGATGGAAAACTGGTCATGAGGTAAGTGAGAAAAGAGGACAGTGGGATCATATGTTGTAACCAAACTAAACCAAAGGTAACCTGACACACTGTTTTTTATACATATATATATAAAAGGATAGACATGTATGTAGAAAGATATATGACAGACCATTCACAGTGGTTATTTCTGGATGGTAGGAAATTATGTATTTTTTAACCCTTTAAATTTAATTTATGGTTTCCTTCTCTAACTATACAATGGATTAAAGCATGGTCATTTTACAAAATGAAATGAAAGAATAATTTTGTAAAGAGAAGATTCAAGGGAAAAAAAAAAGGATATTGGGCCTATTTCTCACATGCAGATGAGCCCAGATTGTGATCATGTGGTCAACATACCTGTCTGCAAGGATGTTTCTTAAAATGGACTCAAATCTTTTATCTCCCTAAATAACAGACCCAACATCCAGTTAGTCCCTCCTATTTCTGTGTTAGTTTTGCTTTCAAACAATTGCAGGACTAGGTCTTTCAATCCCATCCTTTATATAAGGAGCAGGTAAGGTTTTCTGATCTGTGTGAAAAATTTTCTGCAGATTGCTCATCAGCCTTTTGGGACTTTACAGAGAGGGACCACCTAGAGAATACACTGTCTACTTAACCGTAAATGGTAGTTATATATGCTGGTTTCATACTATCACTGTTTCAGGAAGACTGTGCAGATGAAGTCTTAGGATCTGAAACAATCTCAAACAGAGCTGTATTATTGCCTGTTTCCATTCATGCTCATTTCCATTTCCAATTGAATGATGTGAAACCCGTGAGTAAACTGCCTGCATGTCCTCCAAGTATAAATCAAAGAAGTCAATATCCTCACCTTTGCTGATGATACAATTATTCATTAAATTAAAATACCTGAACTGTTGAAAGTGGCCACTTGTATTTTCTGCAACAACTCAATACTTACACCAAAACTAAATAAAAACCACCAGTAGTTCGATTTGCTCAACTATGTAAGAATACATTTTATAGTTAATGCATCCTGGCCAACAAAATCTGGAAGCTTGACTTTCACTGAGTGGCAACCTGCCCCGAAATCTTTTTCTTATAACCTCATACAGGCCTCTGGGGTCTCTAATAATCCTCTTTAGAGGCTTAAGGCAGTTTTCTTTTTTTTTTAGAGAGAGCATGGGTAAGAGGGCAGGGGGAGTAGAGGGTGAGAGAGAATCCCAAGTAGGCCCCACACTCAGTGTGGAGCCCAACTCTGGGCTCGATCTCATGACCCTGAGATCATGACCTGAGCTGCAATCAAGAGTCAGATGCTTAGCCGACTGAGCCACCTAGATGCCCCTCTGTATTTTAATTTCTTTTTTAAAGTTTATTTATTTATTTGTCAGAGAGAGCAAGTGCACAAGCAAGGGGAGTGGCACGCAGAGGGAGAAGCAGGCTCCCCGCTGAGCAGGGAGCCCGATGTGGGACTTGATCCCAGGACCCTGGGATCATGACCTGAGCCGAAGGCAGCCCCTTAACTGACTGAGCCACTCAGGTGTCCCTCTGTATTGTATTTTAAAGAAATATTTGAATTAGTTACTGATATTTGAAAATAAGGAAACTTCAATTCATTCATTCATCCTTCAGTAGGCTCCACGCCCAGGGTAGAGCCCAGTGTGGGGCTTGAACTAATGACCCTGAGCTGAAAGCAAGAGCTTAACCCACTGAGCCACACAGGCGCCCCAAGGCTTGAGTGAGTTTAAAAAGCACCTTCTAAGGAATACCTTAAAAGCAACTACGGCCAAAAGCACCTGTGGGCTCTAAGTTAGGAATTTGGTGCAGTATGATCAGCAATTAGGCCTAAAATGAGCTGTGTGACTTTGGGGAAGTTACTCAAACATGTTTTGGTCTTCATGACTTGAAAATAGGTATTTTACACAGTTCTTAAGGATTAGAACAGTAGCTCAATAAATAGCTGTTTCCTTTCTTCCTGTCTATTTAATAAAATCTCACAGTTCATTCAATCAACCACCTGAATTCCAGCAGCCCAGGAGCTGCCTGTGCTCACTTCGGTCATTAGGTAATCTGCCAGTGGTCTACCACCACTCCTCCTGCTCTAATTCTAGCAAGGAATCTGTGTCACTATGAATCGGTACCCTACAGCAAAGGCAACACAGAGGCTGGGGCATAGGTTCTGAGAGCACAGATACTGTTTTTAGCCCTACAGGTCATTTAATCTCACTGGACATCAGAATTTTATCTTAGGTGTGCCTGGGTGGCTCAGTTGGTTAAGCGACTGCCTTTGGCTCAGGTCATGATTCCAGGGTGCTGGGATCGAGTCCCACATCGGCTCCCTGTTCAGCGGCGGGCCTGCTTCTCCCTCTTCCTCTGCCATTCCCCCTGCCTCTCCTGCTGTCGAATAAATAAATAAAATCTTAAAATAAAAGCAAGAATTTAATCTTAAAGGTAGAGGGATAAGTTAAAGGATTCTGAAATTTAAAAACTGGATAGAGAGACATTTGTTTATTATATGCATACTTAAAGTTGTGGAAGGATAGACACCAAAATGTTAACGGTAGTTATCGCTGGTAGAATTCGGTGACTTTTATGTACTTCTTTCTATTTTTCTGGACTGCTTGAAGTTTTTTTTCCTCTTGAGAAGTACAATTTCTCTCATCAGAGAAAACAAACTATTTGCATTATGTAATATGAAACACAAAAATCCAAGGAAGTTGCTTTTCATAGCAAAACAGTCTTGCCCTCATCCCCAAAGAACACCTGCCACTTTGTCTTTGCCTTGCCTTCCCCTAACCAGCTTGATCAGGCCTTCGTCAGACCCAGTCGCTGGCGTTCTAAATAACCCCACTTGAGGAGAGCAGGTGTGAGATACACAGTACCTGCTACCGGCTGGCATCTGCACATTTCTGAGCAGAACTGGGGACTAGACGGACACCCTCAGTCTTTCCAATGACACGCGCTGTGTATGCTTCCTTGAAAATGGCAGGTACCCTAACTCTCTTCCATGGGCACATGGAGTTTCAGATCAGGCCCTGAATGGCCCCATCCCACAGAGGTGAATTAAAGTTAACAGATTTCATGCTTGCAGAGTATTGTCCCTAGGAGGGCCCTTGCTAGGCACGCAGGCAGTTCTCTGAACATTCAGAGGATCTTTTCAGACATGAGACAGAAAACGCACATCCACATAGCCAGGGTCAATATTGGATAAATGGGAAATTCCAGTGGTACGGCAGGAAAACAAGGAAGTGACCTGATTATTCACCAAGGGGTTATGTGCTTACCAGGTATTAAAGAGTATTAATTTAATAGAGCATGCTTTGTTTGGGGAGGGAGCGGGAGTGGGGAATGGGAATAGGTACGAGGCTGGGGAGAAGAGTGTGTGAGCAGTAGGAGAATTTAACTTTACAATTCCTTGCTCTGCTGGGCATTCTCAAAGCTGACTGTGCATCAGAAACACCGAAAAAGCTTTTAAAAATACAGAGCATGAGTCCTAGACCAGACCTATAGAATCAAAATCCCTGGGGTTGGACTACAGGAATCTGAATTACTGCAAAGTTCTAGAGCCTGCTGATATTTGCTCCATAAAATTCGAGCTGAATGGGTAACATCTGTTTATTCTGAGTAAAAGCTCTGTAAGTGTTCGCACTATTAAAACACGGTATGTCACAAGCAGTGTGAACAGATCAAGAGCATCGAGTCAACTAAATTCCCTGCGTATTATGACAAAACGTATCAAAGTAGACACTTAATACGTGCATTTTACCGTTTCCTTATCATACCTCAATAACATTGAAAATTTTTAAACACTGTAAATTTCTAAACTTCCAAATGAAAAAGCGTAAAATAAAATCTGTAGTATCTCAACTTCACATGTATTTCTAGGTTCCAGGTGCTAAGCATACAAAGGCAGAAAAACCACAGGTCTCAACTATAAGGAACAGAGGCACACCAACATGTATGTTCCTTTTTTTTTTTTTTTTTTTAAGATTCATTTATTTGAGAGGGAGAGAGAGCGAGCAAGCACAGGGAGGGGCAGAGGGAGAGGGAGGGAGAAACGTGAGCAGACTCCGCGCTGAGCATGGAGGCCGACTTGGGGCTCAGTCTCACAACCCTGAAATCATGACCTGAGCCGGACCGAAGAGCCGGACACTTAAGCGACCGTGCCACCCAGGCGCCCCAACGTACACGTTCTACACACACATATTAAACGGTCACTGAGGGTATTCATTTTTATAAATGTGGCCCCCTCGTGTCAATTAATTTAATCCTCGCAACCCTATGGGTAAGTTTAATTATTACTGCCATTTTATAGATGAGACAATAGAGACAGAGGTTAAGTAACTAGACCAAAGTTATAAAACTGAAAAGTAACAGGTCAGAATTTAAACCCAGGCTCTATCATTTGACATTATTAGTCTGCTCAGGCTGCCATAACAAAATACCACAGACTGGGTGGTTGAAACAATAGAAATTCATTTTCTCACACAGTTCGAGAGGCTGTAAGTTCTAAGATCAAGGTGGGGGCAGGTGTGGCTTCTCCCAGGGCCTCTGTAACTTGGCCAGCAGACGACCACCTTCTCGCTATGCCTTCACCTGGCCTTTCCTCTGTGTGAACACATCCCTGCCCATCTTTTTTTCTTCTTTAAGGAACCTAGTCATATTGAATGTGGGCCACCCTAATGGCCCCGCTTAATCTGATCATGTCTTCAAGACTTTATCTCCAAATACACTTACATCTGGAGCCACTGGCCACCGGGATTTCAACACATGAATTTTGGCAGAGCACAATTCAACCCGTAACACCTGATGACCAGGTAACCTCAAAGTTACTGGATCTTCCTAAGGCCTGTTTTCAACTGTAAAATAGTGCTGCTGAGAATCCAATCCACATAAAACACTTAGCAGTGTCTGGCACATAGTATCATCATTTTATAGACAAGGAAAACAAAACTCAGAGAGACGGTGACTTGCCCTGTTTTCATCTCTACAGTGGGGTTCTTATACCACAGAACACTGCTTTCCTGTACGAGCCAATGCATAATCTAGCAGAATTTTATATAATTTATAAATTTTCGGTATCTCTTACTTCCTACTTTCTCACAGTATTTTTCTTGCTTCATTACATACAATGGAGTAAGAAGTTAAAACTAATAAAAATTTCATTAGGAAAATATAAAACTTTCCTGGGACTGTGTATGACACTTTCATTCATCCTTTCTCCTAATTTGCAAAGACAATTGGCTATAGTCACAGTGATGAAGGCTCAGAAGATCAATGCCTACTGTTAACTATTAGGAAAGAAAGGCAACTCAATGTTTTGTTTTGTTTTTTAATTAAAATTATACTTTATGTTTGCCTGGCACTCTACATCTATTCAGCCACTTAATACTCAACACAATCTTAGGATCTTGCTTTATTTAGCTCTCATAAGAAGCATGTGAAGAAGGTATTATATTATTCCCATTCTGTAGCTGACAGAACAGGAGCAGAGCAAGGTTCAATGAGTTTAAGGTCAAACTTGACAAGCTTGACAATGACCGGCAGAACCAGAACTCTCACTGACATCTTCAAATCTAAGGCCAAGGTTCTCCACTGCAGGCCACCATCTCCTTTGGCAAGTGCAATACCTAGTTTTCTCTTTTTTCATGCTCTTTACAAACACAGCAGGTGCTTGGCAAATAAGACAGTCTGATTTGGGGCAATCGAAACTGAGCCACAAAAAACCTTTTACATCCTTTACGTGGGCCAAGTTTCCCGACAACTTTGACCACCACCAACCCTTTGGACTGATAGCTCCTTTAAGGCAGCAACTAGTCCCATTCTTTCCCAGTGTCTAGCACACTGAGAGCTCATTAAACTTCAACAGATATCTGAGAAATGAGAGTTCAAGTAAATATTTGTGCTATAACTGAATCTTAGCACATTTTTCCTTTAGTGATGGCAAGGGGTACTTTTTAGCCACAATTATATAAAAACATCAACAAAAAGAAACAAACCTCTCTCATCGTCTACAACAGAGACGTTTATAGAATTTTTTTTTTTTTTTAAGATTTATCTGACAGAGAGAGAGCAAGCGCACGAGTGAGCACAAGCGAGTTGGGGGAGGGGCAGCAGGAGAGGGAGAGCAAGAATCCTCAAGCAGACACTCCACTGAGCCTGGAGCCTAAGAGGCACTGGCTCCTAGGACCCTGAGATCATGACCTGAGCCCAAATCAAGAGCTACACACTCACCTGACTGAGCTACCCAGGTGCTCCTATAGGGTTTTTCCAATCCCACGATTCTAAGATTCCAGGGCAGTCTACTCCTAACAGTGGCTGAACTGACCATCACCGTGAACACCCATTACAGACACAGTGCAATGGGAATTGCCAATAAAAAACCACCAGTGTTCTTAGTCTGCAGTGCACTTTCAGGAAAACAATTCTGCATATGTGACAGGGAAGTTCGTAATTCCCAGAGGGACCTGTAATGGACGATAAGGTCAATCTGAGTCAGAGTGGAATTGCTGTTCATCAAGGCCCCTGTGTCGTAGAAAGGAGCTATATTAAATATAGAGAAATTATGCTTTTATTTTCTCAGGAATATACCAATATTTGGATTTTTTTTTTTTAAGCTTCAAGTTTGTTTTGCCACAAGCAGCCCAGGCAAGTGTTGACCGTGCCATGGAAATTATCTGACCACGTGTGAGCTGTTCTGTACACAGGGAAGGGAGGCAGGCAGAGCTGGCCAGAGTGGTGTTCTAAACTTTGCTCTAAGCTCTCCTACAATTTCATAGACTTGTGGATGTCCAGTTTGTTCATCTCTTTTGCTTTTATGTACCCTGCTGTGAACTGGCTATCACCTTCCTGGCTACCAATTTCACAGAGCTTTTGAAACAGATTAAAAAAAAAAAAATTGAGGTCCCAGAACAAAAGCATTCAATAGAGAACTGAAAGGGTAAAGTATTACCAGCATTGCACTTGGTGTCTGAATTCATCTTTTTAAACCACTCTCAGATCTGAGGCAGAAAATTCACTAGAAAACTAAAGAGGTACTCTAAATCAAGGTATCTTACAAATCCTCTTTTCTGATGCCTTAATCAAGAGAGAAGACACGTCAGAGGGAAATGAAGAGGCATAAAAATGGAATCATGCAAATAGGCAAACTAAAATAGTTATCCACTTATCACTGTAATATTTATTAAGTATATGCGATGTCCAAAAGGTACTGACCTAGATGCTGTAAGGCTACAGAATTATGTTAAGAAATGTCCACTCATCTTCCCGTGGTGCAACTGGACCATAAGATGAAACTTTTGTTTAGAAAGGTTTCAAGTTTCCCTACGACATGGAAGAACAAATTTCTTTTTTCTCTATTATGACTTCTGGCCTCACAGAAAAATTTTAGAAAACGCTGGGGGAGAAACTCCTATGTGTTAGTTTCCACTGACAAGGGGCAGCTTTCTCAAGAGTTACAGGGCTACAGAATGACTATAACTTCCAAAATAAGCTGATTAAATCTGACACACACATGACATGGGGGGAGAAAGAAACTCATGTGCCCTTCAATTTCAATAAGAAAAGTTCAAATGTATTGTCAAGGAAAGCAGGGAGATCAAGATCATGTGGTTTGGAAAGAAGATCAAGAACGATAGGGCAGAAATATTCCAAATAACAGCAAGTCACTTGGGATTCCTTGAATGCCCTGCCATATTAAATCACATATAGCTACGCAATGAAAGGAAAAGTTAAGGCCTATCTCACGCCTCACTTATGCTACTGATTGAGCTTAAGAAAGAATATTAAGACAACCTTTTCAAGTTATTCAATCAAAGGCAAAACCGTAGACTGGCCATGTAAGGGAATAAGCTCGTTAAGCGGGGTAAAACACTTGTTTAGCAATTAGTCTCTCAGCCCAATTAATTTAAAACAGGAAGCCCTAGATTTCCTTAAATTTACCAGTATTAGTTTGCTAGAACTGATTGTTCCAACATATAAATTCTTTGTGTGTGTTTACTTTTCCCTCTAGATTTATGGGCTCAACTGTTCTCAAAAATAGAACTTCTTAGTATCTGCTTCTTTCACTTTTAATATTCTCTTTTCCCAAGCCACAGAACTGATCATCTTCAACAAATGAAGTAAATGCTGTGAGAACCGGCTCTCCTATCCAGGGTTCGGGGAATAAAGAAGGGTTTGTACCCCCAGGCAAACAGAACACCCTCACAATAAGGTCACGATGACGTTGAGGAAATCTACAGCACATAAAATGAAATTTTGTAGTAGTTACAGTTCTAATCTAGCTGAACCACCTTTTAGGATGGCCAATCATCAACAAGATTGCTGTATTTGGAATTCCGACGGCAAGAATCCACAGCCTCTTCACAGAAATGGAAAATGACACTCAGCCAGCTCTAGGTCCTGTGGTCTAATTTCACGTGCAGCACACAAACAATTCTTGGTTTTTGTTTTTTTGTTAAATGAAAAGTAGATCAACTTACATGGCTCTCTGGCAATGAACTGAGGTACAGTGTTGGGCAGAGGAGTACTGGGGTTTGGAGTCCCTACTAGTTTGTTCTTGGCCATCTTCGTGTTTGCCTTAGCAAACTCTAGTCGTAGTGTTTGCGGAATTTCAGGATCGAAGCGGATGCCCTTTGGAAATAAAGAACAAATGGAAGATGTTTTCATTTCCTTAGAGTCAAACCGGAATGGTGACAAAATAAACACACCAGTAAATCCTGGCCTATCAGAAAAAAAGGTCAGCAAGAGCCCTGGTTCTCACTACTTACACAGAATACATGAAAACCTGTAATACCACATGTCCAGAAAGTCAGGGGAGATTTTGTTTACTTAATTAAAACATTTAGCTACATGTTTTTTCAATTATTTCTTTCCTTCTTCAATGAAAACGTTCAAGTTTTAAATACGGACCAGCAAATTCCTAGCATAGTGAAAAAATTCAATTAACGGCTGCCAATGAGAATAAAATAATTCTTGTAAAGTTTTGTGCAGTCCTGGAAAACGTAGAGATGCACGTCCTGCATAGTAGTGTTCTGACACTGGCCTAAAACAATGCCATTCTTCAATACCTTAGTTTCATCACCTAGGAATAAAGGGAGAAAATTCCCCTCCCTTTCTAACTAGAGAGCTTTCTTAATGGTGATACATGTATTTTCTTGGTAAAGTAAAACAGGAACTAAGATTTAAGATTTCAATGTAACTAGTATCATTTAATTCTAGTTAGCTTATAAGTTTATATAAAATTTTAACGTCTTGATGTGGTTAAAGTCCCAGTTTTGATTACTGCTGGCCTATTAGCTATGTGGTTAGAGAGAAAACAGATTATATGGGCCAAAGACAGGGTAGTAATTTCAATTACCCTTAACCTTAATTATTGTAGTTTACCTAAAACAAACATACTCGATACATAACAAACATTATAAAAACACAAGATTTAGGACAAGATAAGTCTATTTTGAAACCCTCCCACCATTCAAGAATGCCTCCATTGGGGTGCCTGGGTGGCTCAGTCAGTTAAGCATCTGCCTTCAGCTCGGGTCATGATCTCAGGATCCTGAGTTCTAGCCCAGAGCCTGGTTCCGTGCTCAGTGGGCAGTTTGCGTCTCTGTCTCCCTCTGCCCCCCACCACTCGTGCTTGCTCTCTTTCAAATAAATGAAATCTTAAAAAAAAAAAAAAAAAGAAAAAGAAAGAATGCCTCTATTACTAAGCATAATGAATAATCTCATGATATCTATTTTCCAGTGCTATGTATTCCAACAGCAACAAAAAGATATCCTAGTGTAGGGCATATATGTGCATCCCAAACAGACTCAGGTCCCATGTTTGTATGGTATGTTCTGGAAAGGGGGTGGAGTTCTGAAAAGGAGTATCCTAATACAGGTTTTCTGTTTAGTGCACATGTGGGCTTATGGGGTCCAAAGTCCCCTACACTTAATTAACTTGAAGGAAAGTCAGAGCTACTTCCACCAGAAATTAGTGACAATCTCTGACTCTGCACAGCAGGACGAACAACTCTGAACTTTACAGGCTCAGCTCCAAAGATGGGAAGAAGAGCTTGTGACTGGATGGCAGCAGCAATAAGAGAAATAAGGGGGGAGGAGGAAAGGAAGGTCCTCAGGGAGATATAACAAAAGACACTGAGTCCTGACTTCCAGACATCCTGGAGAGGGTGGAATTTTTTTGTGAGCCTGATGTACCCATTCTCTGAGGAGAAACCAACTGAAGGTGGCAAACGGGGGTGGGCAGGGAGAGAAGGACTCCACTTTGTACAGACCTAGCTGACACCAAGAAGCAAAAAGGGGGTGCCAGTTATAAGAAATGAGATTCTTTCCCTAACTGGTCTCAGTTTTTGTGTCAACTTAGGAGACCTCGGTATTATCTTGCCACAGGCGTGTATGAGGAAAAAGAACCCAGCAGCACTCGGCAGCAGAGTTTACTTCCATCCGCTTCCACTTCAGAGCGTTTCACTCTATCAAAGCTAATATCACAACAGAACAAATATTTCCAAATATGGACCCGAAGAGCTGTGGTCTTTGCTGGGAGACAGATGCAGTCGCAGTCCCTGGCTCTCATTTAAAGGTACGCTGTGGAAGGACTCGCGTATTCGCACGACAGCCCATGAGCTGCACACAGTAACAATCCGTCATCCATGTCAGGGCGTCCTCCCCAGCACTCAACCCCACCAACCTCCCAGGGAAGAAGGGACGTGGCTAAACCTGAGCCCACACCAACTTGATCACTGTGGCTGGGGCCGCTAACCGGAGAAGAGCATCCTGGGACCCGTCCGCCGTCCTCTGGAGCTTCTAGCCTCGGTAACAACGAGGCAATGAGGCGGCACATCTGAATTCCATGCCTCAGCTCCTCCATTGATGTTCCAGAGTCAACAGAGGCTCCGCACAACACGCTTGCCTTTTACACCGCCTGGACGGGTGGCTCGCGTCCTAAAACATGCCAAATTGAGTCTCCCCCACTCCCGAGCCCCTCTTCATATCCCTCCTCCCTGTGTGAGCTAAGTAACAACACCATCATGTTCCAAATCAGGGTTCCAGCTCCTTATTTAAAAAAAAAGAAAAGGCAAGCTCAGAAGTTAAAATGACCTAATTTGTTTGGCAGCTTATTCAGAGGCCGGAGGCTTAGAATACAAGCCACATTCCTCTAACATCCTTAGCAGCAATACCATATTTGGTAATCAATATCCTGCTCAGCTCAGTTCCTATCCAGAAGGATCAGCCAAGCCAAAAACATTTTAAATGTTAAAGGATGACGAAGCGGGGGAGGGGAGCAGGGGGAGGGAGAACATGGAAGTGGAAGGAAAGAAAAGAGGAAGATAGATAAGGAGACATGAAAAAACAAAACAAAAACAACCCAACACCTTGTGCTTTTAATTAAAGCCCTAATAAGATTATTCTCTGGCCAGAGTGACTTCACATTAAACCCTGTCAGGATAAGACTACTGCCAAGTCAAGGGGGAACTCTGTGCCTTTCAAAATCAACTTTTTTCTTTTTTTGCCTATAATTCACCAGAACTCTTCTTATAATGAAGAGAAACCCTTCTCTTCCACCTGCAAATGGTTATCTTATTTACGTGGTGATCAGAAAGGACAGTTGAAGGCTATCGGTATGATGTCAATTAGAGAACAGTTACTTAGAAGCAACCCAATCTGACTGACAAAACTACAGGGACAGCCAACAGTCTCTCTTCAAGGTGGCCTGAAACACTGTGACCAAACCAATACAGGTTCACGATTATCTACAAAGGCTGAAATCCGTACCCAGGGCAGCTTCTGGGAGGTGTGAAGATAGTGCTGACAAATAATGGACCTTAACAGTCCAGGATTCCTGAGTGTACCAGGCAGTTTCAAATCACATGCTTTGGTGTCACGGACTGAATGATTATGTCCTCCCCTAATTCATACATTGAAGCCCTAACCCCCAACGCGATGGTATTTGGAGGTGGGGTCTTAGGAGGCCCTGAGGGTGGGTCCCTAAAATGGGATTAGTATACCCTTAGATGAGGAGGAAGAGACACCAGAGATCGCTCTCCACGAGCACACACCAAGGAAAGACCACATGAGCAGACAGTGAGGACCTCAAGCGAGGACGGTTCTCGCTAGATACTGAATTTGACGGTAATGTGATCTCGGACTTTCTAGCCTCCAGAACTGAGAGAACTAAATGTCTGCTGTTTAAACCATCCTGGGCTATGTTATTTTGTTATGGTAGCCCCTGCTAACACAGTTTTCTTTCCGGGGCAACAGTTTCTAAAATACTTCATCGTGCTTTTTCTGAACCTTCTGTGGCCTCTTACAGGTAAACTTCTCCTTTTCCACCAGCCCCATCTCCAGCCCCACCCCTCCCCGCATCACAGGTGACTCAACCCTGTGGGTGTCTTACTCAACTGGTATATGGCCTGGAATTATAATCACTGGAAATCCTAATAATTCAATCTCAAAAGCTACCAAGAGCAATTAGCAACTCCTAAGGAAAATTCGGACTCTGCATTTACATACTATAATGCTTTAAACTGTTACTGCATCCAGGACTCTGCTGAAGGAATTTAAATCTTTTCCCCTTTCTCTTAAATGTAAATAAAGCTTAAGAACTACCTGTAAATAAAGGTTAAAAGAGATTTTTCTGAATTGTGGGCCTAAACCTCCGAATGCAAATCTGTGTGTCCTACTGATACTGAATTAACATTCTAAATTAGTTGGCTTAAAAATGCCATTTTATTGCTCAAAAACTCTATCAAAACCCAGAGGATAAGGAAAAAGCTAGTAAAGAATGAAACACAAGAAAATGTGCAAGGTGAAATGACCAAATCCTGAAGACTCAAGCCTACAGAGATCCAGAGAGTCCCTGTTAAGTGAATTCTAGCTCTTTCAGTGACTTTTTGCAGGCAAGATGGAGAAGCTATTAAGTGAATATGCACAAAGCCCAGGTCCAAAGTAGCTCTCCTGTTTCTCTAGCACTTGTGACATTGGTTTCTTGTGCATTCTGGCTGCTGCTGGAATGATTTATTAGCTGCAAATCATGGATTTGGGACCCTATGAGACTGAATCATTCTGAACAGACAGGTACAACATCATTCCAACTCCTAGGCAATGTCACTGGTCTTGGACTAATGTTGTTCCACGTGAGTAGGGATAAGGAGGAGCTAGGAATTTATTCACTGAATGGGAAAAAAGAGGAAAAGGGCTATTCTGGAATGATTAAAATATCCTTACAGGCCTAACTTCACATGCAATGTGTGGTCCTTGACAGAACAAACCAGATATAAAAGAGCTTTTGTGAAAAAATGGAGAAAACCAAATACAGAATGGGCATAGGTGATATGTGGGAATTGTCAATTTTATTAGGTGTGATATCACGGTAACTGAGGAAAGCGTCTTTAGTTTCTAGTTCTAAAATACAAAGACTATAATGACAAAATGTCATGATACACCATCACGTATTTACTTTAAAATTCTTAGGAAAAAAAGATGAAGCAAATGTGGCAAAATGTTAAGTTGGTAAATTCTGCTGATGGGTTAAAGGATATTCATTACTATATTCTCTACTTTTTGGTACGCTTAAAGTTGCATGGTATAAAGTAAAAAAAAAAAAAAAGGGAGGGGGACACCTGGGTGGCTCAGTTGGCTTCAGCTCAGGTTATGATCCTGGGGTTCTGGGAGTGTCTGCCTGTGTTGGGCTCCCTACTGAGTGGGGGCCTGCTTCTCCCTCCCCCCGTCCCCCTCTCAAAATCTTTTAAAAAGTAAAACAAAAAACAAAAAAAAGAAACCCAAAAATTTAACCAAGCACATAATCCTTGTTATGCATCAGAGACAAGACCAATGAAATGAAGTCCCTACCTTGAGGGGCTCAGAGCCCACACTCTAGTGGTGGAGCTATACGGGTAAACTAATGGTTAAACAGATAAACACCAGGCTTAGGGCCTTGTAAGAAACACAGCCAAGGCGGAAAGTGACTGGGGAAGAGGGGAGGCGGAGGCGTCACAGAGGAAGTGATGGAAGAGCAGCAAGTGACCAGGTGGCAGTCCAGGAAAGGGCTCAGCAAAGCTGTGTGGGACAGGATGTAGAGAAGGGTGAGTGTGGGTATGCACGCACATGCACGCAGGGGAGGTGGGTAAAGCACTGTGCAGGCAGGCTGCGGTGAGATCACATGACCTTCTGTGCCATGAGCAAGGACTCCGGAATACGTGCATAGCCGAGCTATGGAATTTTTTTGAACTGGGCAAATAAGAAGATCAGATTTAGTAGAGCCAGGATTCTGAAATGTTAGCGTGCCTCAGAATCATCTGGTTGACTTCCTGAATACAGAGTGCTGAGCACACCTCCCGGGTTTCTGATTCAGTACCTCTGGGATGGGACCCGAGAACCGGCATTTCTACCAAGTACCCAAGCCGACGCTAACACTGCTTGTACAGGGCTATTTGAGAATCACTGGAGTGGAGGCTGCTCTGCTGGTCCCTCCTCTCTAGGTCACCTGCAGGCCCGTGTCCGCTGTCTGAGCCCCTACTTCCCTAGCAATAGCTCTGACTATTCAAGCAACAGGGGCTGCCCCAAATGACCAAACGTGTTTTTTGCTCTGAGGATTTCAACCTCCGGTATTAGAGACACAGAAAATGGAGGCAGAGTCGCCAATAAGTCACCTTAACAGTCTCCTACAGCAGAAAAGATCTCCCAGATCCTGTCACTGAGGTCTTCAGAGCTGTCCTGATGCCTGATGGAGGCTTGTTTACTTGGTACATTCTTCAGACCTGTGAGCTAGCGGCTATCCCAGTGTCTTTACAATTGAAGTAGGTCGGTTTGTCAGTCCTTGACAACTAGTTTTAGGGACAATGAAAGCATTCATTTAGAGAAAATACTGGTAAAGAATGAGGAAAAGCTATACCCACCCCCACCCCCAAAGCAACATAAGGTTAAGAAAAGAAGATCAATGGTGTTCAGTAGTCTGGCTGGGAGAGAAGACTACATACACTCATATGTGAACACTATCTGTGGAAGTCCAGGAATGTTAATGGTGTGATCAATTAACCTGTTAACAGTGGTAACTTGGGTGGTGATAGTGGGGGAGGGGGAGAGAACTTGTGTTTTGTATTGTATTGAGTTTCTTACAAATATGCTTAATTTCTAAAGTTAGGATTTATAAAATCGGATTAAAAAGAAGGGAGGAGAGCTGGTAGAAATGGTTTCCAACAGAGTGCTGGTAGAGACGAGCAGAACAGAAGACAGCCTAGCACCCAACACTTGACCAGCTCTCGTAGAGTTTTCTGTTTAGTTTCTAAAAAATATTTTGAAGTAACTTCTGATTTACAGAAAAGCTGCAGATGTGGTACAAAGCATTCCTACAGGCCCTTTGCTCAGATTTCCCACACGCACTTTTTTTCCTCCCTGAACTGTGTAAGAATAAGACGAAGCACGATGCCCCGTAACCCTTTACAGTTTGATTTCCCAGAAGCAAAGACATCTGTTTTCCTGATCCAGCATCGAATCCAGAGTCAGACACAGCATTTAGCTGTCATCTCTTTAGTCTCCTGGAATTATCTTCCTCTGTCCTTGTCTTCTGCAACCTTGACATTTTTTAGGAGTACAGGCTATTTTGTAGAATGTCCCTCAATTTGAGCTTATCTGATTTGTTTCTTGATCAGATTCAGGTTAAGCATTTTTGGCAGCAATATCACAGAGGAGATGTGTCATTCTCAGTGTACCGTATCAGGAGGCACATGATGTCATTTTTGTCCCATTACTAGTGATAACTTTGATCACTTGCCAAGTTTCTCCACTATAAGGTTATTTTTTTTAATTAATAAAGATCTCATAGGGAGATACTTAAGACATATAAATATCTTGTTTCTCATTAAGCTTTCACCCATTAATTTTAACATCTACTGAAGATTCTTACCTAAGCAATCACTACTACTGCAGTTTTCAAATGGTGGTTGGCTAATCCCATCATTCCTTCTGTATTTGTTTTCTACTCTAAGGAAAAGCTTACCTTTCTGCTCCATTTATTGTTCATTCATTCATTCGTCTGTTCATTTGTTCACTCATACATCAGTACTGATTCATAGCTTATTTGACTTGATGACTTGTAATTACTATTTGTTTTGGTACTCAGATCGTCCCAGGTCTGTATGTACACGCACACACACTTTCACATCCATATATATTTCTCTACATCTATTTAGATATATTAAAAACACAAGTTTGTACTGACAGCTCCAATTCCAACCTCACACCATTGGGTTAATTCTCATCTTCCCTTTCCATATTTCTAACTCCTTCTCTGCATCATAGATTATCCACTATACATGGATCTATTTGCTCAAACTAGGAATGCACACTAAGCAGTTTCAGAACTACTACAACAGTATCAACATAAAAACAAACTTATTAACTAAAGTTCAATGTTTACAATTCTTTTTTACTTTTTAGCCTAAAAGTATACAGCCAGTATGTATATTCAAGAATTCTTTGGGTTAGTTCTCCCCTCTTTAGTGAGGTTGTATTAACTCATCTGAAATATAGTCAGATTCATTCCTTTTGGTTTGTATTCCACTTGGGTCTCTCCCCATCCTTGTCTTTATGTATTCGTAGCAGGTAAAACTGTTTTACCACTTAAAAAGTTAAGGCTGATTCAACAACTCATTCGTCAATTTTATGTATGGTGACTAAAAAGCTGAGGACCTAGAATTTGAACACCCCCTTACCACCTGTTGTGACTTCCTAAGACACTGAACCTTTAAAAGGAAGCATCTAAATAACCAAACGTTTCTAATCAAATTTATTGTCGTTAATTTTTATTTAATTTTCAACTTCTGGTTGAAATATGTTGAAATGTTTTTACAAGGGGGAAAGAGAAGGGAAGAGTAAAGATAATTGGAGCTAAAACTGCTGTAATAAACACTGTTTTTATAAAGGATCAGTGAAGTTCATGGCCTGAAGCTAGGGGAGGGAGCATTCTCAAGGCTGAGTTGTTCCTGATGCCTGGTTTCTCCTGGTGAGTCCCAGGCTGAAAGCCTTTAGGAAGTCCCAATATGGGCAAATTCAAATGGTTAAGATTATTCCATTTGGTGTGATTGATATGAAACTACTGGAAAGTAACAGGCTGCCTCTACCACTCATTTCATGGTCAGTGGACTCTGCTCTCCTCTGGGAGCCAGTCACAAGCCACCCAATAAGGTACCCAGTTCTTTTAGAAAAAACGTCATTTCCTAGCAGAATCTCCTAGGCATTTCACACACACCCCTTTCTGACCCAGTAATCCAGCAGATCTGATCTGTATTGGATATACAGGATCAGATGAAACCACTTTTTTTTTTTGGTCAAAGAAAAGTAATAAAAGTAACAGCCATTTCATAAGATTCAATTTCATATGCTGAAAGAGTTTCCTCGCTGATTCTAATAAGCTTTTAACTGCCCCCTTTTTCATGCCCAACTCCAAATGAAAACCCACTCCTGCTCGAAAGGAATGTGGGGCATCCAGAAAACCCTGCCTAGCCAGATGTCTATGCTGAAGAGGAGAAATAAATGCCCTTTAGGTTATACGTTTTAACCAATTCATTCAGACTTTCTAATACAGAATGAGTAATCTGTCACCACAAACCATATATACAGTACAATAAAATCTCAGTGTATAAAAATGTTTTCTTTTGTAATAATCTGCTAAGTTCTTCCTTAGCCTTGAGAATCTCCTAACCCTTACAAACGAAGTCAATGAAACCATCCCGTGTCCAGGAAATAAGAAGCCTGAGGAAAGGAGCTCAAGTCAAGGTCAAACTTAGTAGTGACCACTCTCTGACCTCTTAATCTAATCTTAGTACCTGGATCTCGTCTTCTCTCCACTCCACACCTCCCACCTTATCTTGGTTTCTGGTACTAAAACACAGATGTTTTGAGAGCTGGAGTTCTGATGCGCCTGAAGGTGGTTACCCAAGCAGAGACCCCCGATAAATCTCCAGGGCGACTTCATAACCTGCTGCAATAAACTCTAAGACTCAGAGCTCCACCAGGTGGTAGCTTATCTACCTGGTGACCACTGCTGGCCTTTCTTATCACTCACTGAGCCTAAGTTATAGCTTTTAATGCTTTTCTTTCTCTTTCCGAAGGTAGAGATTATTATCCCACAAGGCAGAAGAAATCAGTATGGCGGGACTGGGGCATGGGGCAGTGGTGAGGGGGTTGAGAGGCGGACCACTGATTTCCTTCTATATTTTCAAGGATCAAACAGAAAAGTTGAACCAATATCGCTCATTTCTGTAAACAGTGGTACATTAAACAGTATCTATGGGGAAGGAAGAACTCATTCGATTCTCAGGAGTAACTAAAGAGACTGGCATACTCTGTTGATGGCATGCAGGTTTTGTAAAGCATTTATACTCTAATTTATTGCAATTGTGACTTTGGTTGAGTTTTAGCCAACAACTATCCATTTTCTCAGCAACCTCTTAGCTTCTTCCATAAGAAACTCAGTGCTCCAACACTCCGCTTTCCTCTGCTACGGTTGACTAGAACAAGCTGATCAATCAGTTCCCTCCCCTACTGCTGACTAGAACAAGTTAACAAGCAAGAAAGAATGATTCTTATTACCTATATGTTGTACTCCAAAGATTTCCAGTCATAGTACGATTTACCTAAAAATTAAATGTTCTCAAAGTTGCTAGAATACCATATGCTATTTTAATAACTTTATGAAATACAATTTACATATCCTAAAATTCACCCTCTTGTGCACAATTCAGTGAGTTTTCATGTAGTCACTGAGTTGTACACCCATCACCCCATAGAGCTAGCACACTTTCACAGCCCTCAAAAGAAACTTTGCACTCATTAGCAGCCTCTCATTCCCTACTCTCTCCCCTCTTCAACTCACCGCTCCAACCAAAAATCTGCTTCCAGTCTCTGTGCCTATTTATTCTGGGTACTTCCTATAAATGGAATCATATAATGCGTGCTCCTTCGTGACTGGCTTCTTTCACCCAGAAAAACGTTTTTAAAGTTCATCCATACTATACCACATAGGAGAACGTCACTGTTCTTTATTGCCGAATAATCCACCGTACCAATGTATCACATTTTTATCCTCTCATCAGGTCATGGACACTGGATGGTTTCCAGTTTTGGGGGGGCTGCCATGAACACTTGTGTACAAGTTTTTGTGTGGACACAACTCTCTAGGAGTGGAATTGCTGAACTCCTTTGTTAACTTTTTTGAAGAACTGTAGAACTGTTTTCCAAAGTGGCTATACTATTTCAATCGCTCTACCAATGTATGAGTATCACAATTTTTTCACCTCCTCACCCACACTTGTTACTGCCTTATCTTAGCCATCCTAATAGGTATGAAGTGGTATCTCATTGTGGTTTTGATTCACATTTCTCTATGTTGTTATATTTTAAAACATTTTATAAAGAGGGCTAAGAATACAGGCCTCCTATTTTCAAAGAGCACTTTGGCTACAGGAAAGGAAATAACCTGGGGACCACGAATCTTTCAACATCTAAAAAATGAACTTGAAAGAATTAACTTTTACCTTCTAGAAGTTAAAAACAAAAGTTGGAAACACAAACGGTTTTCTGAAAATTGATAGACATGTCGTTCCCATCAGAAACTAGGAGGTAAATACATACTTTAGAGATATTCTGAAGTCTGGGGGGACCAAGATTTATTAACAGCTTTCTGAGAATTGTCAGCTTTCTCTTTCACAGGCAGCATAAAATATTCAGATTAGAAACAGACTCTAGGCAAGGTATATGCAAAAGATTCCCTAGGAGTCTGAAAACAATTGTTGCATTTAGCTGGAACCTTAAAATGACTCAAGCCAAAAAGAAACATGCATCTGGGTAATCTGTTCTGGTAGAGATGAGGCCCAGAAACAAAGTGTAGAGGGAAGTTGAAGGAAGAGCTGCATGCTATAAACAGAAAAGATGACTGAAAGAAGGAAATAGGGGTGGGGGGGGGAGGGGAATCAATACTGCAATTTCAAAAATTTCTTCCAATGTACCATTTCTGAAAACAAATGAGTAAAAATCTTCTACCATTTATAAAGTGTTAAAGTTTTCCATACCATTTATAAAATGTGGGGGAAAAAAAAGAACCACTCAAATTATCTGAGTAAAGATCACAGGTTGCTGGGTAGAGGTCTGGGTCAGGTTCTCTGACAGTAAGTTGCTAAGTTGTAGAGGGCGATCTACATAAAGCACGAAATTCACAAAATCTTAGGACTTAATTTTTGGGACCACCTAACCTAGTAGTTTTTAATCACGGGTAGTATTCCTCACTGGCCCTGTTCCCCACCCCTGCCAACTCCTTAAGGATATCTGGAAATGTGTGAGGGTGTTTGGGGGCTGTTACAAGACTTGAGATCAGGGGCGCCTGGGTGGCTCAGTCATTAAGCGTCTGCCTTTGGCTCAGGGCGTGATCCTGGGGTTCTGGGATCGAGCCCCACATCAGGCTCCTCCGCTGGGAGCCTGCTTCTTCCTCTCCCACTCCCCCTGCTTGTGTTCCCTCTCTCACTGGCTGTCTCTCTGTCAAATAAATAAATAAAATCTTTAAAAACAACAACAACAAAACAAGACTTGAAATCATACTGGCGCTCAGTGGGCAGGAGGCAAGGATGGAGTCCTGCTACAAGGGCAGTGTGCTGGAGTAGTAATACGGTCTCGCCCAGAAGGCCAGTAACTTCCCCAATACAGACGGAGATATTAAGATCCAAAAAAGTAATCCACCTAAATTCACAATTGACTGGGAGAACCCAGAATTTAATTTTTTTGATTCCCATGATGGCATGTGCGTGTATATTACAGTTCTGGGAAGCTCTTCATCTGACAAAGACTATCTTCTGAAAATAATGGAGGTTGTTGTTCAGTTTCCACTGTGTTGAAATTTAGGTAGACGTGGGATCTGACAAGGAATGAACAAGTGAGGAGAAGTTGTCACATGTAAACCATATTTCATACTTTCCCGAAATAAGGACACTGCTTTGTAGAAACATCAAGATTGTTAACACAACAGCCCGTGCTGCTGGGCCACTGCCCACTGAGAAACTATCAAAGCAATTATGCCTTGTTCTTTCTCTTGATCCAACTATCTCAAAATCCTTGCTCTAGATTTACCTTAGAATCCTCTGATTTACTACTCATTATCCTCCTTGCCTAAATGGTCATTTGAAAAGAATGTGTCCCTCTCTATTGGTAATGTATCTCGGTTATATTTGAAGAGACCCCTTTCCACCCTTTCTAAGGGCTCTCTGTAGGTAGATGTGGCCCTTGGACTGAAATCAAGCTATGCACCCATGTATAATTCCTTGCTCCACTGCCTAACAGAATACTCTTCCAAGGGAATGTTAGGTTTTTAGAGGTCACGTGTCCTTGTTTTTAATCCCTTGAATAACAAAAATCTGTCTAATTTTGTTTCTAAACCACAAGTTCCATGAAACACAATGAAACTAACCTGCTTGCAAAATTTTAGCGACAAAGGACTACGCATCCACACCCAGCCTGGAAGGTTTCCAAAGGTGTATCCTCCATTTTTAGCCTATGTAATTTCTCCTCTGATAACATTCTGTGACAAGCTCAGTTCTCAGTGTTCTAATAGAATCATCTTGGCCACAGTAGAGAAACCCATTATCATCCTCCACCAGCCAACCTGGGTCTGGAATAAAAGTGCTTTGATAGTATTTCCTAGTGACTGGGCCACTTCCTGGAATATAGTTTTTATCCTTGGCTTCACTTTCATTCATGTCAACAAATTACAGCATTCAAATTCATACCCTCTCACCATCAAGCCAGACTCTTCTGGTGAAACCTACAATGCAGTTAAAAGAGAATGTATGCACCCCAACAAAAAAATGAGCAAAACCTTATTTCTGCCCCCCTAAATCCAGGACTACAAAAGAAACAAGGAGAAGATGGTCCTGCTGGGTCCCCTTCCCCTTATTGGTGAAGGCAAGAAAACAAAAAACAAAAAAACCCACCAAACACACAAAAAAAACCCAAAAACCCAACTGGTTCTCCGGAAGTACCAGCCAGAGTTGTAGTGACAGTTACAAAAGAGACAACCCAATTCAAGGTCACAACCAGTTTTGGATGGAACTTCCTCCCACATAAGAGGCTTAAATTGTGACAGTTAGGCGTGTGTGCTTTGGAGTCGGCCTGCATTCAAATCTACCTCCACCGCTGATCCGAGGAACGCTGTTTGACCTTTCTGTGCCTCAGTTTCCTCAGCTATAAACTAGAAATGAAAACAGTCCGTATCTCACAGAGCTGCTTTTAAGAAAACAGTTGTTCGTGTCAGTGGTTAATATCTGGCCTATGACAAACATCCCTGCGGCCTAGTGCTCATCAGCCAAGGAGCCCGCTCCTGAACACGGACTGCTGAGGATTTCTTCTCTTTCGGCTTTTCTGGAAAGGTGCTTCTACCACTTATAAAAGAGAAGGAGATTTCTGACTCAACTGTGGGATTCCCACAGCTGGAGAAAGTAGCAGGATTATCTGAGCTGCGGTCCGAACTGGTGCTGTGTAGTTTCAAATTATTCTTTTATTCCACCCGGTTTCATTTCTCCCAGCTTCGCCCCCCACCCCGCCTTCCGGGAGCCAGGTCCTCCTCCTCTTGCCCATTTCTGTTAGTTCACATACTGAGTAGCTCTTGGGGGGACTGACTGCTAACTGAAGAGACCAGAGCCACTCTCTGGGAGAATTAGCTAGAAGTACTTCAGCGGTACCCGGAGCGGCATTTGGCTTGGCCATCCACCCCAGCTCAATTTCTTTTCTCCTAAAGCACACTTTTTGTTGGCCAGCCACCCCGTGTACATAACCGTGCCCTAGGAGAATCTGCTTTGTATAGGATGATATAAAGTCATGACAGGGTCTTTGAAGAAGCTATAAACTCCATCTTAAACATGTCAACAGAATCTGAGTCAAACAGAGTTTATTTTCCAAAGGGTTGCGAGGGCATGACTGTTTGAACTTTTGCCACTATGTTCTCAAACTGTCCTAAAAAGGATGATCGAAAGAGACCGGGGCCCTCACAACGTTAAGGAAAAGGATGGTCAGTTACCCATTAAAGCAGTATTTTACAGTGACGTTTTGAAATGGGTAATATTACGTGGAAAGAAACATAGGCTAGAGTGCAGATGGTATTCTTTCATTCAGGAATCCTGACGTTAACATTTTAACTCCAAGGATTTTGAAGGTAAATGGAGGTCAACTGTTCTGGTAGGGACAAAGGCATTTCTTAGACTCTTCAACACACCAGATGGGGCTGGTACTGCCAGCAGTCCTGTTCACTGTGTAGTCCTACTGCCACCTCCTCTCCCGTCTGCACTGTTGGGACAACTATACCCACAGACATCCCCCCCATGTGACCATCTTTTACCTTTTGGTCCTGCCAATGATGGCACTCAAACAAATGGCATGACCAAGGAAAGCTTAAAAGGAGGCAGATCCTAGACAATATCTTCATTTAGTTAAGTTTTTGACACTAACAAGATCTTCAAGTGGTATCAAAACAAGCTCGTGACGGTCCACATCCACTGAATGGTGGCCTGTGACAATCTAGTCTGATGTTTGTTGCTTCCATGGACACCCCCGAATGCTCAGAATGTTAATGGCTAGCTTCACTTATTCGGGAAATAAAGAGGTTCTGCCTCAACCAAGTACCTCCCTGTACTTGTCCAGAGCCTTATGACTGTCCTCCCAAAAATTTTTGAGTGATAAAACGTACTGTGTCAGCGTGATTTCTAGGTTCTAGGGTTTATCTCTGTAAAGCCCAGATCATGGGCTTAAATCAGTGCCTTTGCCACGAAGGGAAAAAAACCAATAAAAGAGAAGAAATCACAACCTTATTCTTACCCATAGTTTATATTATTAACCAGGTCCATTTAGAAAATAAGCTTCTTTGGTCACATGGTATATCTGATGAGAAAGCAGGAGTGTTTATGGGCAAATTTAGTCTAACTACAAAAAGATTAAATCCCTAATGAGGATTAATTAGGAGAATCACTTTCATAAAGGTCGCATATGTGCTCCTACAGCTTGTGCCAAGTACAAAACACCCAGGATTAAACTGGGAAGGGAGGAGTTTTTAAATATTTACTAAGTACATTTCCAATATATCATTAATAGATGACCATATGGGTCCTTTAAGAAAAAAGGGCTATTGGTACTGATACTAGTTTCAAGGACGGTGTCAGATTTTCAAGGAAAAGACTAATCATACTAATTACAAACTAATCTTCGAATTATTGAAAAGGAGACCAACCCGCCTCTGTATCTAACACATATTAGGCACATGCCAGGCAAAATAAGACAAGAGAGGTGTGTGGGTTTGTATGAAAATAGCTTATGAACTCTGAGATACATTAGATGATGAATGCTGTGCAATATAAGGACTCTTAGATGATAAAAACCAAGTATTCTAGGTCTATGTAGAAAAGCATATGAAGAGTAAGTCCAACTTGTAAGGTAGGCAGACTAAGAAAATAACACTCTCTTAGGTTCACCTCAAGTGCTTGTGGGATCATATGAGGTACATCTTAACTTTCTGTACTCCTCTAAGGATAGTTCTGCAAAGTTTACTTTGAGCCTTTACTAGTGGCTGATGCAGAATGAAGGGAGGAGAGAAAAACAAGTGCTGATATTAACAAACTCTACAACTGAAAAAAGACAGGTGCCTCAACCTCCCAAAACCATTGTGGGGAGACTTCCACCGAAAGATCAGACACAGTAGCCCACAATGGGTCTCCAAGTGTCTTTTCACAGCCCTGTTTCTGCTTTTCAGTTTTTGAGCCATGACCACCCCTCCCCTCAACAGGAACCAGGGGAGTCTCCTCCACGGTATATGCATAACCCACATGACCCACGCAAAACCAAGCTCAGGTCATCTTAAATCCAAATATCAAAAGGAAGTAAAGATGCATACAAGCTTGTTACTGATCCGTAGGGGGCACAACAGGACAATGGCAATTCTTTAAAAAGGAATATTTATTTTAAAATAAATATTAAAAACATTTTTGAAGTCAACTTTAAATCCTCAACTTTACTGAGGACAAGGAGTGCCATCTTTCTAAAATGACTAAATAAAATCTTCAAAAAAGGGGGGGGGGGTGGGACAGCTGGGTGGCTCAGTTGGTTAAACAGCTGCGACTGGCTCAAGTCATGATCCCAGGGTCCTGGGATTGAGTCCCACTTCGGGCTCCTTGCTCAGTGGGGAGCCTGCTTCTCCCTCTGCCTGCCTATCCCCCTGCTTGTGCATGGGCTGACAAAATCTTGAAAAAAAAAAAAAAAAGAGTGCCATCCACACCAATAAATTATTTGGTTCTCAAAGTCATTGGTTAATACCACTACAGATAAATCAATCCATGGGTGGGAAAAACCTGTTCTCTGATGAATACAGTAAAAATACAGAAATAAAGAAAGAGGGTAGCATTTGCTCTGTAATCTTGTTTTTAAAAAACTCCATGAAGCTCCTTCCAACCAAGTGTTTGGGGCTTAGGCAAAAATTAGTTGTAAAGAACGTGAACAGTTAAATCCAGACTTTGGAAGTTCACTGCAAAGTACTTCCTGTGCTGCACAGAGAGCTGAGAGTCAAAACGGCCCTCCCTCTGAGCAACTTAGATCAGCACTCTGCCTCCATTCTGCTGCATCGCCTCAAGGCCACTCACTGGTGACCTGACAGGACTGAGGCTCAACTTCCCCGTCCAAAAAGGCTTGTTCAACAATTAACTAAGGAGTCTCACTGGCTGCTAAATAAAATGCTTTATGTGGAATGGATGGGAGTGGATGTGGGGTCTTTGGTTTTAAACAGATTCGACTGGAACCTGAAATGGACAAAGAAATGTGCATGATTAGTTTGATAGAATAAAAGGGAGAGGAGGGGCTGTTTGTTGGGCTCACTATATTTTGAAGTCTTGAAAATATTAAGGACAACACTGCAACTTTGTTTCCCAAAAAAGCTCCAAGAAAGGACTAATGAATCAGTTTACCATTAATTGCATTACAATATAAATCAATGTTTGGAAGTACTCTGAACCCAGTGGAATTTGGAATTCCACAGACGTTACTTTAAAATCAGACCGTAGCAAAGTGGGTTAAGGAATAGGAACCAGTCCGTTGTGAAGATCATCATGCTAATTACCAAAATTTCTGCTACTGAGTGGCCAGCGGCTTTAAAACGTATCTCATTTACTTTGAGCCTTATGCTCTTTGAGATGGGTATTATCAAAATATTAATGGGAAGAAACTTACGGTCCAGAGAAGGGTCTTGAATCAGTAAGTGGCAGAAACTGGATTTGAACCAGGTCAGCTTGACTGACACCTTTATTATTACACTGTCTTTGACTAGAAAGCCCTCCAGACATGATAACTGGTTACCAAGAAGAAACTTCCTGTTTTCTCTTAGCCTCAACTTACAGATTTAGTTACCTTTCAACAGGTACCAACACAGTAACAATGTTCTGCACAAACAGAACTACCTTAATATATCAAATACACAGTGCACATTTAATATTACTGAATTTCATTTTTAAGATTGTTTTAAGGACGTTTTTAGAATTTGCTGAACATGCCTACAGATAAACGAAGATGACATGGTAAACTGTTGGAGAAGTCAACACCTTCCTACCATAGTTACTAGGACCTTTCTAAACCTAAAAACCTCCATTAGTTTTGTCATTCATTTATTCAGCATTCTAAGATGTGTAAACAGCTGGATTCTCTTTTATAATCTTATTTGCTTCTTTCATTGAGGTGTATCCATAACCTGGAACCTTAAATATTTTTTTCTGCCTTCTGTTTAATGTCCATTTGCATATTACATGGGCCTTCTATAGGAATACTAAAATTCTATGAAAACGATACTGTAATATTTTTATTCCTATTTTTTAAAGTATAGAAACACTTTTTCATACTTTGTTTTTACTTCTTTATTATAAACTAACCTTCTGCTTGAGAACAAGAAGTGAATTCCATTCCATTTAAATTTATTTTCATTTCCCATAATACGTTTCCAAATTTACTTTCTAAGTTCTGTGTATTTATTCATCCACTTACTTTTGAGTGATGTCTTATGTAAGGCAAAGGACAAAATAGATTAAAGTCATTCAAAATACAAGAGAACAACTGGTTACCAGTTTATAGTAGGAATTTTCTACCCAACTGCATTCTCTAGGGGTATTATTCAGATCTTTTAATTTTAAAACATTAATCTTTAAAATTAACTTGCCCCACAATGGCTAGGAAAAAACCCCAAAAAACCTAGAACCTTTAATTCGAAGTCCAGGTTACCCAAGGTACCACTTAATTTTTCAATTCTCTATTGAAACTTATATTTTTAGAAATTTTAGCCCTAAAAATGTACTTTGATTTTTTAATAAATATTAGCCTTTTTAGACAGTATTTAAGATTTTAGATTAGTCAGTATAATCACATTCATTAGAACTGTTTTATTTCTGGGGCACTTGGGTGGCTCAGCAGGTTAAGCGTCCGACTCTTGGTTTCAGGTCATGATCTCAGGTTGTGAGATGGAGCTGCCCCCCCCCCCCCCGCCANCCCCCCCCCCCCCGCTGCCATTGGGCTCTATGCTGGGCATGGAGCCTGTTTAAGATTCTCTCTCTCTCCCTGTGATCCTGCTGCTTATGTGGAAGCGTGTGTGTGCTCTCTCTCCCTCTCAAAGAAAAAAACCCACCAAAACCTGTTCTTATTCCTAGTCCCATATTTACAATGCAGATATGTATTTCTTCATATTTCAGAAGGATTTACTCTATTTCTTCTCTCCTTATTTTTATGTATATAAAAATCCTTGATGGGGGCGCCTGGGTGGCACAGCGGTTAAAGCGTCTGCCTTCGGCTCAGGGCGTGATCCCGGCGTTATGGGATCGAGCCCCACATCAGGCTCCTCTGCTATGAGCCTGCTTCTTCCTCTCCCACTCCCCCTGCTTGTGTTCCCTCTCTCACTGGCTGTCTCTATCTCTGTCGAATAAATAAATAAAATCTTTAAAAAATAAAAAAAAATAAAAAAAAATAAAAATCCTTGATGATTGTGGTTCTGTAATTTAAAAAAAATCTATGTAATAAATATTACATATCCACTAAAAATGGCATGAAAAGTTTCCCCTAATTATAAAGAAAGAAAACACCTCATAGTATTTGTACCTGTAAGGAAATAACACAATCATTGACAAAGGTCTTATCAAAACACCCTATTCCATTTTAAGGGGGTCAAGTCCCATTCCCACTCCCCAAGTCTTTAAAACCTTCTAAAGCATTCCAGTTACAGAATAAGACAAAAGCTTTGTGGACCAAAAGTTAAGATCTGTGTCGATTATTATCAGAAACACAAAGCCAGTGTAAAAGGGAGCGCTGTAACCCCTAGTCATTAGGATGGTATGATCATTCACTAAAAAAGATAAAAGTGATTTTACAATAAAGAGTGATTTAAGGGGCCAACATGTGCAGCACTGCAGGACAATCAGCAATGTGAATGGCCTAGAGAGCTTTCATTCTAAAACTGGCCTGGCTCCTTTCGCAAAAAGAGTCCTAGCAAATAGCTCATTCTTTGCACTTTGTGTTCCACAAACACTAACTATATTTTCTACTTACATTTACAATAGAGGCAAATAGATTCTCAGCATTTCTGAAACACCTGAAGAACCATGGAGAAAGGTCAAGGTCAATACAAGACAGCATTTTTAAAAGGGAGTTTAAGTTCAAATAAGTTAGATCCTCAAAAAAAGCCTCAATGCAAAGTCTGAGGGCTGTTTCCCATAGCCATGTAATATCTGATGAACTTGAGATTTCCACATATACTTATCATTAGAGTAAACCACGTTATTTGTGAGAATCTGTGGCTCTTTCTGCTTGTTTTCTTGGGGAAAGGATGATGCTAACATTTCTGGCTACTTTTCTTGCTTTAAATTTCCTCAGGATTTCTTTCAGTAGCATTGTGTTTTTCAGTTTCTTATGTGAATGCTTAGATTTAAATAACCTACTTTTTGGGGTGCCTGGCTGGCTCAGTCAGCGAAGCACCTGCCTTAGGCTCAGGTCATGATCTCAGAGTCCTGGGATCAAGCCCCACATTGGGCTCCCTGCTCAGCTGGGAGCCTGCTTCTCCCTCTCCACCCTGCTCATATTCTCTCACCATCTGTCTCTGTATCTCTCTCTCTCTCTCAAATAAATAAAATCTTTAAAAATAACTAACCTACTTTTCTTCAAGCAAAGACTAGAAATTTAACAAATTCTTCTCATTCATCTTCATTAGTTTTTTTTTTCCAGAACTTTTAAATTATGCGCTGTACTACCCTAGGGAGGTTATAGAACCATCCAAAAATGCAGGAACATCATAAAGAAAAGCACAGAAAAATGATCTGACAGATTCTAGAACTTATTAAACAATCACGCACTGGGCATTTACTATTTTTATTTTTTTTACACTGTATTTGGGTTATGAGTCACTTTTGGTGGTGTAACTTTTGTGGAAGCCTATTTCAAATTTCATCGAGGGGGCTAGCTGGATTGAGCGGTTTGTCAGGCCCCAAGCATGTAGTCATTGAGAAAAAGAAGAGTCCAATAACCCTGCATCATAGCAGTTCTATACTGACTGGCACCGGCATAGACCCCAGCCCAGTGACGTCAAATGGCTGCCTTAGAACTCTGCAAGTCAAGAGTAAGCAGTTATAAACAGATTTAACAGATAAACATTCGATCGGACTCATGATCTCATCTGGCAGCCTTGCATATTTCCCATCCAAAAGTCCCAGCTGGGATCACACTAATTGGGGCTCTTCAACCACATTGAGCAATAGGCGAAGAGAAATTTAGGGAGAAAATTTTAAAACTGATAAGAAACATATTGACATAGTGCCTGGTGAGGGGGAGCTGAAACAGGCCATCTGGATGCTTGTGTTGGTGAAAACTTTTGTTTGGTGGAAATAATTCACCTAACTCACAAGCTGTGCAAATATTAAGATCAAAAGTCCTAACTTGCACAACCTGTCAGGAAAACCTGTGATACAGGAAACAGAGACTGCTATCCAGACTTCTGTCAAACCAAAGCCAGAATGTCTTTGTGCGGTCACTGCCGATCTTGACTGCCCTGCTGTCCCTCTGTACTCAGAGAGTTTGTACCAGTACTTTACGGCCACATCTTTTCACTAAGAAAGTATACTCGGGGTAGAGGTTCACATCTAGAACATTTGCAAGTGATTTCGCTTGGTGATTTCCTTTTAACACCTTTGGAAGTGGATAATACCCCTACCTGTGATGAGAAACCTGGTATAGAACTAAGAAATTAATTATACCATACTGGTTAGTAATTTGGTATTTGGGAGAGCTCAGGCCATTCAACAAAACTGAAATTATGCACAAGGCTGGAATCATTGTGATATAAATAACCATAGTGTTTACTTTAATGCCAGGAATTTATGGGGACGGAAAAGCCAAAGTTTCCCTGATTAGATCAGCTATTTTTAACACGTGAGCTATGAAGAACCTTTTCAACATGCTTCCTTACAAACTGAAAATTTTTCTAAAAATTCTTTATCATACATGCTACTGAACTGATAAATTTCCTCAATCATAAAGAATTTAATAGACATGTCCTCAATTTCTCTTCATTTTCCACTTCTTAAGGCTTCTTTGCATTCAAAGTCTGCAGGACGGCCACATTTTCCTCTTCAAAACCAAACTGCCTTTCAATCTCTATTCCAAAGTCTTTTTAGACCTTGAGGATATACCTTTCCTTCATGTCTTGCATGTTGCACATAAAATATAAAGCCTAAGTCTTACCTTATTAAATGAATCACCCAATGGTTGGCTTTTCCCCCACCCTTACTTCATTATTAGGTAAACTAAACAATTTAATGGTAACACAGTTCTTTTAATTAGAATTGCCATCAAAAAAATGTTAATCCCCGTTAAAAGAAACATTTTAAGTCATTTGAGAGTCCAAAAGAACCCAAATCTATTGCAATCCGTCAAAAAGTATCAAGAACCCAATGATCACTTCATACCTACTAGGATGATCAAAATTTAAAAAAACAAAACAAGTATTGGTGAGGATATGGAGAATTTGGAACCCTATATACATTACTGGTGGGAATGTAAAAGGGTGCAGCTGCTATGGAAAGGTCTGGAAGTTCCTCAAAAAGCTAAAGATAAAATTACCGCATGACTCAGCAATCCCACTCCTAGGTATATACCTAAAGTAACTGAAAACAGGGACTTTTTCATTCACAAGAGCGAAAAGGTGGAAATAACCCTAGTGCCCATCAACAGATGAATGGATAAACAAAAGGTGGGAGATCCATATAATGGAATTATCAGACAAAAAAAGGAATGATGTTCTGATACATGCTACAACATGGACGAATCTTGAAAACATTCCACTAAGGAAAGAAGTCAGACACAAAATGACAAATATTTCAGTATCCAGAATAGGTGAATCAACAGATTGAAAATAGATTAGAGGTTACCAGAGGCTAAAATAAAGGAGAAATTGGAAGTACTGATTAATGGTTACTGAGTTTGTTTGGGATGATGAAAAACTTTTGGAAATACGGTGGTGAAGGTTGCACAACAACATGGTGAATGTAATTCATGCCAATGAATTGTGCACTTAATCATTAAAATGGCAATTTAAAAAATATATCATTTAAAAATAATATACCAAAAACCACTGAATTGCACACTTTAAATGGGTTATATGCCACGTGAGTTGTAACTCAAACTTTTAAAAAGAATCCAACAGACTAGGGGTTGCAATAATTGGAGATCATTTACATCAAATAGTGTAATATGAGAGTAAAGCAAATTACTGTGCTCACCCAATGTTTAGTTGTGAAGGCAACTTACAGTGATGTACATTGTTTGATTACATCAGACTTCTCTAATTCTGATATAATAATTTACAATAGAGTCTATGATAAAACCTAGCCCAATAACAACTATTTAAAATTAGGGGAAGAGGGATCACAAACAAAATGGCACATGTACTCCAGAGCCCACACACAACCTTTCAAAGTACAGCTGACACTTGAACAACATGGGTTTGAACTATTGGGCCAACTTACTTGCAGATTTGTTTTTATAAATACAGTATAGTACTGTAAATGTATTTTTTCTTGCGATTGTAATATTTGTTCTCTCTAGCTTAATTGTAAAAATACAATATACTATATCTATCTATCTATATATCACATAAAATATGTGTTGACTATGTTATCAATAAAAGCTTCTGGTCAATAGTAGGCTATTAAGTTTTGGGGGAATCAAAAAGTTTGTGTGTGTGTGTTTGTGTGTGTTTTGCTGTTTTGTTTTTACTCACGAAGTGGTTAGCACCCTTGATCCTTGTGACGTTAAAGGGTCAACTGTACTTTAGACGCATGATTCCCAAACACCAGTGTAGGACAACACCTGCTATGGAAACTTACACAAGCAAGGACAACGACAAGCCTGTTGATCTGAAGTATTAACTACAAATCGCTTTTATTAAAACAAGATTTTATCTAGCCAACAGTGGCAATATTGGGGTCTTCACAGTTAATAGGAAGCCAGGGATGGCTTATTCTCACTTCTGCTCAGGGTCTTTACCCTTATACCTACTCAATTTCCTGTGTTTCTTTTCAAAATTTCCACAAATTTATACTAAACCAGGCTAACTTTCAATATCACTCACCATATTTGATTTACATTCCAAAATTATAAGCAAATCCTAAAAATAATTGGATACTTTGGATTATTAACACCCCCTTCCATACGCGTGGAAAATAGAAAGCTGCCAGTATGGAAATTACAAATGTGTATGAAGGGTGAAGGGTAGGTCAGATATTTTGTTGTCAGGTTAAAGAATGGATGGAGTTTCTAATCCTGTGGATTAATGAGACCATAGATAACCTGAAGGGAAGTCTGGGTTTAGGTTATTTTTAGCTTAATTTGGGAGCTTTTGCTGTACAAACAAAATATATTGTATTTACTTTAGAAGATTTGAGTAATCTCCTGATAAAAGTTCAATGTTACCACTTAATTCAATCTGAGCATGTTTTTCCATAAAATTATCAAACTGATGCATAATCCAAAGATGGAAGAAAATAAGATTTAAAAAAATCAATTATTTGGGAAAAGGCTAATTATTAATACTAATAACTGAACCAGACAGTAACCAAGACCAAGAAATAACAAGAGGCAGGAAGAAGTGGTTCATGACACTGAACTATTCTATATGGAGGTACTTAATGGACTGAGGTTTTAGTTTCTCAAGAGTGGAATAAAACAAAACATTACAACATGGAACTTTTCCCCAAAGGAATGTGAGGAAAAGCTTTTAAAAAGAAGCCTGAACAAATGACATGAGAAGAGAAAATTTTGTAATGCCTGTGAGCATCATATGTTTTTAATTCACCAATTAGAAAGATGAGACCCTGAAGAGAACGTAATATGTTGGGTCATAGAGAGAAAATCTGTCAGCTTCAAGATTAAGTACATTATCCCGAACGGGCCCATTTTCTCTGTAGAGAAAAGAAATCCTGCTCCATTGTCACATATGCCAGACTACATCATGGCCATTCGTCCTGGACGATATGAATTAAATAGTCTGTCACTGCCACCAGGAAAAATGCAGCAACATTCCGTGGACCAAGCAAGCAGCAAGATGTTGGAAAAGGAGACAGGACTAAGATGCAAAAGGCTTACTTCTAGTTGTAGCTTTAAACCTATGCTTCCTGACTGAGCCATCCATCCTTTCAAGGTCTCCATTCCCAGAACAATAGGGTGGTTTCTAAAGTTACAAGGCCTTCTATATAAAAGTTAAAAATGTCAAGAAAAAAAATCAACCATGAGCTCAATAAATGCTCTGCACTCACGAGTCAGCCTCTGAGCAGAAGAAAGCTCAGGTTCAATAATTCACAAACATTAAGGGTTACCCTGAGATCCACAGAACAGAATTTGAACAGTTTCGCTTGGAGTTCTTCCCAAGTTATTAATACATGAGCAACAAGAGAACATTAATGAAAAGGGAGAAGATGCTGCTAAAGGAAGGCTCCCTGCCAGTGAAAAAGAAGGAAGAGCCGAACCTAAAACCAGATGTCAGGACACGAAGCACACTAATACGGGGCCAGTTGGCCTAGGGACGGACTTAAACATCTCTACCACTATGGTACAGTTGGGCTCAAAACCTGATTGCTAGTACGGATATAACCCTTGGGCACCAATAAAAAGTGAAATTGTTCGCTGTACCCCTGCTTACTGAGGCAAGGAAACACTGTTTATGACTTTGACCATTTAAGCAGTTTAAAAACAAACTTCTATAAAACAAAAACACAGGGGCGCCTGGGTGGCTCAGTCGGTTAAGCGTCTGCCTTCAGCTCAGGTCATGATCCTGGAATCCCAGGATCGACTCCTGCATAGGGCTCCCAGCTCAGCAGGGAGTGTGCTTCTCCCTCTGACCAGCCCCCCCTTCCCCACCTCATGCTCTCTTTAGCTCTCAAATAAATTTTAAAAAATCTTAAAAAAATAAAAAATAAAAGCACAAACTCTAGCCCATCAGGGAAAGTTGCCTTCGCCAGATAAAAGCCTAGTGTTCATCAGTCAAGGCAGGCCGCAAAGAGCCCATTCTGTAAACAAGCTTCAACTGCTGTTATTTCCTTTAGAAGAACAATGAAAAAGAGCATGGTGAAAACTTCACCTAACTCAACTCTGAAGGACCTGGAACAGTTCTGCAGCTAGAAACATGCAACCTGGTAAGAATGAAAGAAAACCACTATCTAAATAGAAGCCTAGTTTTATTGAGAAGCTTAAAATTTGGTTATACTGAGAAAATTCTGGCCCTACCTATGTAATGATAAAATCAAAACAATTTCTATATCAAAATAGTCAATCATACACTGTGCTTCAGTGTGCACCATTAGTACACAATAAATAATTGATTTATATCACATTTTGTTCTCTAGAAGACAAACAGGGTAAGGAAGCAGTTTTTCTGACCAGGAGGTTATTTACCCAAATCCAGGAAAATCCCGAGCTCTTCGGAGCTCCCGGATTCCAAAGTTGTTCATGAAAAACCAACACTAAGAAGCAAACCATTTCTTCTGAGAGTGTGTACATTTTTTTTTCAAAGGCTAAAAACCTTTCAAGATTGTGTCCCAATGACACCACTATGTTGAGTAAACGGACTCCTCTGGAGGCCCTTCCCCTTGGGCCTCCAAGTCTCCAGGCTACCAGGTCTCTCCTACAGCCCTCCTCAGCACGGTCTGCCTTAGCATCCAGGGGCTCAAAAGGGGCGGCTGGGAGGGGCACCTGTAGGTTCCATAGCAACATAAGGGCCTACACCACGACACTCAGATCGCAACCAGTCAAGTGGCCACTTGCCTTTTAAGAAGCACCCTAACCCTTTTTGGCTGCTTTCATCAACCCTTATTCATGGCCACTTAGGCCAAATGCCTGAAGCAGGAAGGAGCCAGGCTTTTCACTAGGACTCTTCACCTCAGGATCAGCCCTCTGCATCTGGAACGCAATTCTGCTTCCTTTCACCTTCTCACAGCTTGGTTCCCCTTAAATTGTTTTGGTTTTCAGCACACTAAAGGGGATAAACACTTTCTAAAATGAAGCTGGCAGGGGTGCCTGGGTGGCTCAGTTGTTAAGCGTCTGCCTTTGGCTCAGGGAGTGATCCCGGTGTTCTGGGATCGAGCCCCACATCAGGCTTCCCCGCGGAAGCCTGCTTCTTCCTCTCCCACTCCCCCTGCCTGTGTTTCCTCTCTTGCTGGCTGACTCTCTCTCTCTCTCAAATGAATAAATAAAATCTTTAAAAATAAAAAAATAAAATGAAGCTGGCAAAAGCTTCAAAACATATGGCAGACAAGATGCCTACAAACCAAATACAGGTATCTCCACTCAATTACAGCTGACAGCCATTTATTATTACACAATGCAGAATGTCTTTGGGGACAACAGTGAGAATAAAGACGACAACCTTAAAAAAAAAAAGAAAAGAAAAAGAAAAAGAAAAAACACAAACCTACACACCTAAAATGGAAGCCTCATGAGATGAGGAAAGCCAAGTTTTGATCTACTCTTGGGTGAGGCTTAACCTTTGAGAGTAAAACGATGGCCAAACTAAGCTGCACATTACCATGGGGAGTGACTGGGCTAAATGTGAATGAGACATTGTCAGGTATTTTGAGCATTACAGCAAAGGCTGGAGAAGAGCAAAGCATTATTCAGTAGTTTGTACCTCTGACCATGATTCAAGGAAAAATCTCTTTAGATGGCTAATTAAATTGATGAATCGCTCTCTATTAGAATGAGCAGTCATATTCCCTCCATGTGATTTCCGGTCCAAAGAGGTTCTATTGCCTCCCGCCACCTCGCAAGGAAACACCCATGATTACATCATTACTACTTACATTTAAAGCATTCTTTGCAGCTTCTGCTTCTGAGCGACTGTCAAAACTGACAAAACCTACGGGCTGAGGAAAGAAAAAAATATGAAGAAAAAACAAATCAGGAGGCATCTATTTTTCTGGGTCAAAGGTGATGTCAAACCGAAGAGCTAAGATAAAGGAATGACCACAGGCAATGGGTAGAAATAAGAAAGCCAGTTCAAAAGAATCATGACGCAGTGGCTTAGCCAAATTTCTAACATGAATCAAAGGGGATTGTGAGGGTGGTTCTTCAAGGGCACAGCTGGGGATTGAGAGAATCATTAAAAAAAAAAAATCTAGAAGGGGTTGGAAGGTGAGCAGCAGTGAACAAGAGAACAGAGGAAAACTTGGGTCAAGAGGCTCTACTTTCCTAAATCAAATTCACTGTACCTCAGTTTCTTCATCTTTTAAAATGGAAAGAGAACCGAATCACCTTTTGGTACACTGTAAGTGCAAGGAATACAATGACACAATGATAAAAGCCCTGTACTCTCACTTAATGATCAAAATTATAAAATGAACATTTCCATCTCAAATCCCAAGGGATAACTTTAAAAAGTCTTGTGTTTAACTAGGTGTGTAAACCAAATTGTTCCAACTAAACAGAGAGGGGTGATAATCCCTTGGGACTCAATCTTTTAATCCAGAAAGATGCTTGCAACATAGCTTATTCCTGATGAATCAGAGAATACCTTACTGAAAGATGAAAAGCGACTGAGAGGTGAGCATGCTGGGTATTCAGCATTTGTGGGGCAGTTGGGGTGGGGGGGGGGGAGAGTATATAGCCAAAAATTTCAAGAAGCCTGTAGAAACTATCAGGGTCATTGATTACCACCACTCTCCATTCTGCACCTTCTGTGCTCCACCCTAGACCTGGGACTCTGCCTGTGGTTATTAGAAGGTTGAAATACAGCATGATTCTTCACCAACAAATACACTAATTGGGAAAGTCTGCCTGTTTAATCTTACTTTTTTAAAAAAGGAAGAATTGGGAATTAAAGTGGGTTTGGATGATTTCTTTAGAATAATCAGACCAATCCCTATATAATCATGCTGAATGCATGATGTTTGCCGTTTGCCTTCCTCAGGGATAGTCTCAAGACATTCTAGCTGGAGACAATAGAACTGTGAATCATTTCCCTGTGCTAATTCCTAATCAATCTCATACTTAATTTTAAATCAACAACAAAAATTAAATCCTAATGAGAATTATAAAGGAGAATGCTGAGACCCAGTAACATTCTTGAAGAAAGTCAATTCAAATTTATTATGGAAGTGATCATTTATATGCAAGTTTGAAATTCTTACCTGCTTAGATGTGAGCTTTATAAGAGAGCCCTCGTAGCCCTGAAAATTAAGAACCAAATTTAGATGGAAAAAAATTACTAGGGGAAAAAAGCAATTGTAATAGCATCTTGCTCAAGTAAAAATAAGTCCGTTATGACTACCGACTAACTCTTCTTACCAATGCCTCAAGTTAACGGAGAAAGCAGATTTTACAGATGCATGCACGTATGTGCCAATGCTTCCATACTTAAGGCCTAAAACAAATCACACCTTGAAATTTATGCATGTGTATCTAGGTTTGTTTTCCTTATTTTTTTTTTCCCCATGAAATTGTACAATGGTTGGAAAATGGGTTCCTCTGTCAACAGGTCTTTCTCATTTTACAGAGCTAGAACAGTGAAGGGAGTAAATTTAATAAGATAGGACGGTAAGTATGTGAGGACTTGGTCACGTGTTTTGCTACAAAGTAACATTAAAACATTAAGAACGTCCTACGTAGAACTTATTACTCGAAATTTCAAAACTGTCAGGAAAAGTTACACAGGTAGTGATACTAAATTCTGCTATTTTGCTTACTTAGTGAAGCAGCTAGTTTTCATGTTGGTATTCAGATTGGGACATACAAAAATTCCCGGTTGGGCTCTTACTCCAGCCCATCCTCAGGGGGACAGAAACCCTCCCTTTTCACTCCCTCCCAGCACCCCTCCTGGCTCCTCAGGATAAGGATAACAAAGTGTGTTTATTTCTGAAAATAATCAATGGCTGGTGGCTACACTGATGGATGACACAAGGGGAAAAACACCGCTTGACATGATTGACCACTGCACAGATCACTGCCAAGACAGATTTGCAGACTAGGGTCAGCCTCCAGGGACTTTTAATTAAAAGAGGGTTGTCAGGAACGTACCAGGGTCCTGACTCTCGCGTTGGGGTTTCTGGGCAGGATGTTGGGATTGATTCATCCTCCTATCTTCCCAGCAGAGAACTATGTTACCAATTAGCTACTGTAAACATTTTACCTCAAAGACCTTGAGCTCTTCTGGCCAGAGAGGTCATGATTCACAGCCCTGCCTCTCCTTTTTCAAGGTGCTCTCTCTCTCTCTCTCTGAAAAACCTGGAGGTTTAAACACCCTGAAGGCCTCAGAGGCAAAGGACAAATGGATATTTCACTCAAGTACAACACCGCTGGTGGCAATATATTGTGCTCTCTAGCCACGAACAGAAAAGCAGCACCACAGACTAGCTCAGAACATGGATGGCAGAGTCAGACTGCTGGGGTTTGAATCCTAGCCCTGCCATTTATTATGTGTGAACTTCAGCAAAATTTATTCAGTTGCTCTAAGCCTCATTTCCCTCATTTGAAAAATGGAGACCAACACACTTTAAAGGGTATTGATAAAAATTAAGTGGAATAATTCATGAGGGGCTTCCTGGCTAAATCTCTCTATATACATACAAAAACATCACAGTATTTTGTCCATTAAAACGATCAACTCACTTAAAAAGTCCTTATCTTATATGAAAGGGACAAACAGTAAAAATGGCAACCCTGCAGAAGATACTCAGGAAATTCTATGACGCTGACACTCCCCCCCACCCCCAACATCTTCTTTCTTTCCCACTTCCTCTCAGCTGACCTCATGTCTAACCCTTCTGTTTCCCTCTGTACTGTCATCATTGTTACAGCAAGGGGACGGCTGTTAGAACACAGTCAGATCTATTATTACATGGTGCCTTCCTGGCACATAAGCTAGACTCTTAGCTTTGCTGGCTTTTAACTGGCTGCCCGTTCCACTTTCTTTCTTCCTTTCCTACCCAGCTGTTTTCAGCTGTCACATCTTACTCTCTCCCTCTCCTTGAAAGGCTGGATCCTGTCCCTCAAACTGTCTTGCCTCTGTGGCTCGGGTCCTGCTTCAACAGGATGGATCTTTAATCACTAATCGAGATGGTCTGCCACCTAATTGTAAGTGTGCCCCTGGCCAGGCACTGCTTCTACCATGTTCTCAGGGACCAGACACAAGCCCTGAATTTAGCATGACTTCCAGGTGTTCTCCTTCGGGGCCTAGGCCTCCAGCCCAAAATCCCCCCAGTCCCAGTTTTCTCTTATCCTCTACAGGTTAGCCTTCAAGGTTTCTCCTTGGCAGCATGGCTATTTCAGCTTTAGTCCAACTTCCTGTCAAGTAGTGGTGGTTAGGTTTTTAGTCTAGTTCACGGAAGTGTAATTAACTTACTATGTACCCAAAGAATAGTATTAACAATATTTCAACTAATAAGAAACCTTGCAGAAATATGCCTTATGTTATTTCACTGGAAATATAAATAACAGTAATTAACAGTATTTTTAGTGAACTGTACTCAGAAGAATACTCCCTACTGGCAAATGATAAACAGGGAGGACACTAAACCGTTCTAAACAGAACCAGACGCATGTCCCCATTATTAAGAAAAGAGACTTTTCTAGATTAGCTGTTGGGGAGGACAAAAGGGAATTTCAGTCTTTCCTGAGACCACATACTGGAACTGAGTTGTTAAGTCTCCTTTAGTAACTATCCTTTAAAAAAAAAAAAAAAAGAAAGAAAGAAAGAAAAAAGTCACTTTATAAGATGCTATAAGATGCCTTCTCAAACATATCATTTCTTCCTGCAAAAAGCCCCTGTGAGGCTTCTTTATGCACACACTTTTTATCTCCTTTTATAATTTCTGAAAAAGAAAAGGTACCTTAAATGGTCTGAAAAGCAGATAGAGCTCCCGAGGTTTGATATCCAGAGGGAGACCACTGACAAATAGGGTCCGGACCTGGAAAATAAATGAGAAGTGGTCATGAGACTGTACAATCTGGACAACAGCTCTCCCTTGTAATCTCAAAAATACATGTCTTTATGTATTTCACAAAGCCTACCTAATTCGTGTTCTTTCCGTAACCCGATGAACACTCTCATGTTAAGACACTACTAGACCAGCTCTTGGGTATTTCTATGGGATTACTCAGAGTGAATTACCTCTAGCTGATTTAAATTTACAAACTGATTTCTCCTTTCCCAATTAGCCAATACCTGGTTCTGACACTATGAAGGGAAGAGAAGGTCTACATAGTTAAAATATCAGCTTAAGAGAAAAAGTCACGAGAACAGTAAATCTACCACTTCTCTGCTCTAAATCAAATGAACACAGAACATGGTTCAAAATAAAATCAGAACAATTTTCGCTTTTTCCTGCTTTTGTCCTTGCCTCCCTCATTAGCATTAATAATTACAGTAATTTTTTAAAGTATTTTATTTTTAAGTAATCTCTACACCCAACGTGGGGCTTAAATTTACAACCCTGAGATCAAGAGTCACATGCTCTACTGCTCAGTTCCAAAAACAGCAGGAAGACCTCACTGACCTATACCCATAAGGCCTAAGATACAAATTATGGGATTAGTGTCTACTAAAATAGAGAACACAGATGACATACTTCCATTTGGGAGGATCAGAGAAAATATGTTAGCATTTGACTGGGAACTTAAAGGATAGGTAAAATTCCACCACATGGATCTAGAAGGTGAGGGGATATGGAAAAGACTCAGAAGCACAGAAAAGCATTAACCAAGACAGTGAAGGAGGCGACAGCACAGTGGATTCTGGGAGAAGGGGAAGCCAAAACCGAACAAGCAGCTGAGGATCCGACTACAGGGGACATCGCAAGTCACTGGCTCAGAAATCTGGTCTTCATTCAAGAGGCAAGGAGAAATCACTGAATTATCACCACCATGTTTTCTTTCACCTTATTTTAGTTTTGTGTGCCTTCAGTCAAGTTTTATAACCTCCCCCAAACTTTGTAATATAATGGACACATAACATTGTGTAAGTTTAAGATGTATGATGTAGTGATTCACTACGTTACATATTGCAAAATGATTACCACATAGTGTCAGCTACTGCTTTCACTGTGTCACATAATTAACCACTTTTTTTGTGGTGAGAACATTTAAGATCTACTCTCAGTGACTTCTGAGTATATATAATACAGTATTGTTACCTATAACCACACCGCTGTGCATTAGATCCCCATAACTTACTCAACTTCTAACTGGAAATTTGTGATCTTTGACCAACATCTCCTTTCCTCCACCCTGGTCCCCTGGTAACCACCATTCTACTCTGTTTCTAGGAGTTTGACTTTACCCCCACGTTTGCTATTCCTCTTCTCTTCTCTACTCTGGCTGATAATAACATGATTGAGTTCCTCATTAGATACCATGTTGCTACTTAAAGAAAAATCCAGTGCTCAATTATTAACCGTCTATAAATCCAGAGTTTTCCTCAGTGTGAAAAGGGAGACCTTCTAGAACCCTAACGCTTTCCATTGATTCTGGTTGTGAAGAAGCACAAATCAGCAAGCAAGGCCCTTTTACTGATGCAGCATACAGTAAAAGGTCATGTCATTTTGCATACAGGTGTATAATCAACATTATGAGGATGTAAACAGCCTCAGAATCACGAAGGCCTTATTTTATTGTTATTCATATTTTAGATAGCTTTATTGTGCTAGAATTGATATACAGGTGACCTGTGAACACAGGTTTGAACTATGTGGGTCCATTTATAGGCAGATTTTCCCCCAATATAGTACTGTAGATGTATTTTCTCTTCCTTATGATTTTCTTAATAACATTTCTCCAGCTTATTTTAAGAATATTGTATGTAATACATACAATATACAAAATATGCTAATCAAGTGCTTATGTTACGGGCCAGGCTTCCAGTTAACAGTACGCTATTAGGAGTTAAGTATTAAGGGGGTCAAAAGTTATATGTGGATTTTTGACTGTTCAGGGGATCAGTGCCTTCTAGCCCCCACATGGATCAAGGGTCAACTGTATAATATGCTGTACTTTTTGTTTACAATTTGTTAAGTTTTGACATATGTATAACCTGTGAAACCACCACAACAATCAAGATAATAAACCTATCTCCCAATTCCAAAAGTTTCCTGCCACCCTGGTTCTTCCATCCGCATCCCCAGGCAATCACTGATCGGCCTTCTGCCATTATTAATTAGTATATATGTTCTAAAGGTTTATACAAATGGAGCCATAAAGTATGTATCCTTTTTGTCTGGCTTTTTGACTTTTGCATAACTTATTTAGAGATTCATCACTGTTGCGTGTATTAATGGTCTATTCCTTTTTATTAATGAGTAGTCTTCTGTTGTACTGATCCACCAGACTTTGTTTACCCATTCATTTGACGGGACATTTGGGTTATTTCTAGTTTTTGGCTTTTACAAATAAAATGGCTATGAGCATTCATGTATCAGTTTGCACAAATCTTTGTATGGATGTATGTTTTCTTTCTTCTTGGTTAAATACCTAGGAATGGAAGGGCTGAATGATATGGTAGGTATATGCTGAACTTAAAAAAAACCAAACAAAAAACAAACAAACAAAAAAACAACTACCCTTCAATTCATTGTTTTCAGGCCCAGAAACTCGATAAATGCTCTGTGTGCACTTAAAAACAAATGTGTATTCTGTTGCTCTTGGAGAGTATGTTTTTACAAATGTCCATTAGGTCACATTTGTTGTTGAATGTATCTTTTGCTTTCTCCCATCTCCCTCAACTTTGCCAGTGATAAAGACTCTTTTTCCAGAGATTTTGTTTTACCAAAGCCAAAGCCAAATTATGGACAAGTGCCAAAGACATAGCAGATGAGGGAATCCTGCTGTCCAGTGTGCCCTCCCTGCCATCCACAACTCTCCTTCCACAGTCCAAAAAAGTAAACACCACCAGTCCTTGGCCGCTCTAACCAGGGCAACCTGAGCAGAGAGGGAATCCCAGCTCCCATTCATTCCGATTTTGCTGAGTACCCAGTATTTCTGACACTATGCCAGGTGCTGACTGGATTACAGAGATTTCCCAGGAAATAATGCAATAAGCAGATCCTATGGTTTAAGCCCCGGGAAGCTTAGCTATGTAACAGGTATCAATTAAAATTCAGGGAGTTAACTTAGAAAACAAAATACCATTTATAGTATTGTGCTAAAGAAAAAAACTCCACAAACTTGCAAGTCAAACAATTTACCAACAAAATACAATAGAACCCTCGGGGGTTATCAACGAAATATTACTTGATATAAATTAAGGTTCATACACATCAATAAAATGTATTACGCAACCAATAAAAATTATGTTCAAGAAAAAAATTCTATTCAAGGAAAAAGTTCGATTTTATTCTGTAAAACACCAACACACACATGTATTGGGAGGGCTAACACACCTCTGCAGGACACAGACACCAAAATGGCTATATTTATATGATTCACCCCGAGTGGCAAAGTGATTTTAATGTTCATTTGCTTATTTGCATTTTTTCTATAATATGCATATATTAGATACTTTATTTTGTTAGATTGAGAACTGCCTATTTTTTTATTGTTTTCTTTAGGAAACTATAAGCAATATCAACATTTACTTCAATAAAAACTTTAAAGTTTATGGAGGAAACTTTTAATGTAAATATTTTCAGAATTAGAAGGGATTCTTATTTTAGTATCTCAAATTATTATACATGAAAAAATGGAACTCCCATTAGCCCTAAGTTTGCCACTCACCCACAATGACAAGAGGCTCAAAGCAACGGTTTTGTCCATCAAACTGGAGCCAACTAAAATGTCTGGCATTTTATTTACAGGGACTTGAGTTACACTTTCCAGAATCTAATGAAATCTCACAGTCTCAAAAACCTGCCAGGATCTCTCATCTCTCAGTGAAGAGATAGTCTCTCCTCTGACAGAGCAAATTGACTAGGAGAAATAATTTTTAGATATTTATGTATTTATGAATACAACTAAAGGTCACTTAAATCCAAGTGCTTGGAATCTATGAGCTTTGAATCCTTTCTAGACTTCCTCAGACTAGGAAATTCCATTAAGTTAAAAAAAAAAAAAAAAATCATGGGGGCTCCTGGGTGGCTCAGTAGTTAAGTATCTGCCTTTGGCTCAGGGCATGATCCCAGAGTCCTGGTATGGAGCCCCACATCAGGCTCCCTGCTCCACTGGGAAGCCTGCTTCTCCCTCTCCCACTCCCCCTGCTTGTGTTCCCCCTCTCTTGCTGGCTGTCTCTGTCAAATAATTAAAAAAGAAAATCATGGATAATATATGGGAAAAAACCTCTTCCTGAATATCTAATTCATGCTTTTCTATAGTGACTGGGACCTAGATCTCGGGGATATTTGAATACAGCTTAGTTTCCCCACTCTTCTCACCCCCAAATTTTTTATCTTAGCCATTAAATGGAGAAACACTTGTGGGTTTTGTCTTTGCTATGTCTGTGGAAATCACGAAGATAAAACATGATTCTTGCTTGCAATGAGGTCTGTCAGTGAAGGAAACAGGACGTAAATGACCTTCTATGTTAACAGAAAGCTTAGTTCATTCACAAAGCAGCCAACAGCGAGAGAAAAGTTTGAGAGAGGTAAATAAATGATCAGATACTCGGGAAAAAAAATGTCCCCCCAAACAACAAATGAATGACACCCAGTGAACTTTGTGGCAGGTCAATCACTATCCAGGGCAGCCCTTAATTTACCAGCAGCGTCTACGGACACAGATGTGCCTGGCACTACGCCTTTAGCATCACAGATGTTTACTTTATCAGACACACGGGGAAACACATTTCTTAGTCAAGGACACAACATGCCTCATGGAAGATCAAGACATGAAGCTGCTGACAGCCCTATCCCAAAGGGACTCTAATGGATTCTGTGGATGTACCTCCAACTTTATTTTTACAACAGAACTGAAAGAATAAATGCTAGGGGAGATCTCCTGTGCTGGACAGTAAGAGCAAGGAGACTTCTTTGTTCAGCCATTTAGCTGGCATTCCCTACAGAGGCCACAGTTATATTTTGGATAAAACTAACCATGTGTTTCTTCAGTGGCACTGCCAGTTCCCACCGAGAAAGTCAAGGCACATTGCAGTGACTTTTTAGAAGATTTTTATTTATTTTTGAAGTAATCTCTATACCTAATATGGGGCTCGAACTCATAACCCTGAGATCAAGAATCACAAGCTCTACTGACTGAGCCAGCCAGGCACCCCTCAGTGACTGACTTCTAGTTTAATAAACCCTAAGTCAAGTCATTATGTCAGTCTTGAGTTTTCCTGGCTAGAAAGGTCAAAATAGGCCTTGAAATGAAAGGTCCTTTTTTTCCTTTCTTTCTAAAAAGATTTTACTTAGGCATTTTCTTTGAAAGAGCACGCACACACACACATGCAATCAGGGAGAGGGGCAGAATCCCAAGCTGACTCTGCCCTGAGCACGGAGCCGGACGTGGGGCTCCATCCCACAACTCCGAGACCACACCCTGAGCCAAAACCGAGAGAGAGACGCTCAACTGAATGAGCCACCCAGGTGCCCCAGAACGATCTTACCTTTTACAAAGAACACACATTATCTTGCAGGTAATCTAGACATGAAAATAGAAACCAAATGACACAGGCTTAATTTCAGCAGAGAATAATCATGCTTTTCAGCGAGTGGCCACATCTGCTAGACACCATAGTGTCCAAAGACTATGGGCCTGTGGGCATTTTCTGCGTATGTTTTAGTTGTATATAAAAAGATGTTGCAGATCACTTCTAGCTGCTCTGAGCTGACCTCGAGGTTCACCTCAAATTCACAGGACTGGGAAAGGCTATTTCTCATGTTCTAATGACTCATGAATAACTATGTGAGTGACTCATTTAAAACATTCTAATGAATAAAAGCCCATGGAGGTGCTTCTATGATAATCTATCCTCTGCTAGCTTTCTCTCCATCTACCCACATTCTTAAACCTATAAATGAATGTAAACTCCAAGAGCAGCTTTCAAATGTGCTATATGTCTAAGTCATTCGTTTGGAGTGACCATTCTTTGAATCACACAGTGTATTTACAGATAAGATCTTTCAAAGAGTGTTTCAGAGTTTGAAGTCTCTTACTTGGTACTGTGTAAGCATAATCTTAGGCAGAGAGTAGGTAGTCTATAAATCTCTCTCGAATTACTTTTGAAATCTACTAAGTAACATTGTGTGTTCATGGGAGAGAGTATTTGCATGGCAACACCTCCGGGACAACACGGCAAACAAAATGAGGCAACCAAGTTTCCCAGGCACCACCGTATCGGTATGGCTACAACTCCAAATGGTAAACACTCACATGACAAAAAAGGCAGAAAAAGTTAACATTATAGGACACAGAAATTTAGAAGAAAAAGAAAGAAGAAACTATCAGAATCCAGGGAGAAAAACAAAGACTGAAATTCACGCAGACCAAAAGACAAACACATCCCAAAAAAATTAAGGACTGTACGCTCATTAACATGGAAAGAATGATCAAAATACAGTTACCAGTAAAATCACTCATATTTCAATTCATAATGACTTAAACATACTTGGTAATTAAATAAGTCCAAAATCAACAACTATGCTGAGTAATCCACAGTTTTTTTGAAAGCTCACTAGTTTTGCACATTTAAAATGGCAAGTAGATATCCATGTCTATTGATTGAAAACAAGACTCCCGACTATTAAGCAAACACCAGAATTTGGCCATCCCAGTTTAATTCTTTCAAGTGGTTTTATAAGTTAATACATACTAAAAAAGGGGGGGGGTATTGAAAAAATGTTTACTAAATTACTCTTATGTTAATAGCAGGGAGGAAGATGGTATTAGAGAACTTTCATTTTATATATTTATATGTGTAAGCATTTAAATATTCATGAGCATAAATCATTTCTTAAAAAAAAAAAAAAAAAAGAACACAAGTCCAAACAGATTGCCCTCATTTGAAAGTATGAACCCTGGGTCCAGCCTATCCTTTTGTCCTTAGAGACTCTGTTTTTCTGCCTGTTGCTCCACAGGAACAAGCTTGACCTAGCAGAAGTACATATTCATTTAATTTGCTTCACATTTCAATTCTGACTAGGAATCCGTGTTTCTCTGTACTTACATCAGAAATAAAACCTAACCAAAAACAGGCATCCATGACTCTAAATTAAGGCCCTAGGAGCAGGACCATCCTGGTTTCAGTCAAAGAGGTCTTCTCGCTTTGTGACCACCCTACTCCCCATTGAGACAAGAATAGAGGGATCACGCACTGCCCGCCCCCAAAGGAAGTGCCATCTTTCTCCTGAGAGACCACGTAATACAAGCTTGGTTTCATGGACAGAAAAGCTAAAGAGCTCCACATATCTGTGGCAGCATAAATCCCCCAGCGCTGGGTTGTTGTAACACAAAAGGCGGTGGTGGTGGGGTAGGAGTGGTTCACAGCCCTTAAGTTTTACACCCTGATTATTTTACTCTTTTTAAATAAAGTATTGATGGATTTAGTTCTTTGCTTATTCTGTAAGCATCACCTGAAACACCAAACTGCAACAATGAACCCTGCTGAGGATGGTCCATCAACTCATTTCCAAAGAAGGCTTTGCTGGCCTGCTGTGATTCTGCATTCATGTCTTGCCACTGTGAAAACGCATTACCACAATTATTAAAATGGTCTGCCAGGAGTTTAATCCTGGTCGCTGCGCAAGAGAAACTGACCAGCCTGTGGTCAAGCTCCAGCTTCTTGCTGGCATTGATTTCAAGATGGAATCGGTGGTCAAGTTCCACTCTCCTGGCCACATACTGGACTTAAAGACTCACTCCATTTCCAGCCCAGGAAAGGTGTGTTTTGATTCAGGCGGCCAGGTTGCTACAGACACCAAGTACTGACTAACCATAGGATAAAAGGGTCACTAGGTTGTTATGAACTCCCAGGTTTTGGTTTTAGATTGATAATCTAAAACATAATTATCCACAAGTAGGCCTTCCCAGTTCTGAGGGATCTAACTACTGTTTACCCTAAGTGATACTCAGTTGCAGAATATCACTATCTGTGGGATAATCAAATTTATACCCTTTTACTTAGGGCCCCTTGGAAACCAGGGTGCCTTTGCCAAAGTGATCTCAAAGTTTCCCGTAGGAACCACCATGGTTCCATAAACTCATATGCGCAGGGCTCAGAACACGCACAGGAAATAAGGACAGCAATCAGCACTGGGTACACCACACCACTATGTTCGTTGAGCTATCCCAGCCCAACCCAATGTCCATTTATAATCAGATGGTCTCATAATCTCCCAGTTTCACAGAACTGCATAAGACCAAAGTCCAACCTAGGCATCCCTCATGCCTGCTATACATCTAAAAGGTAACAGACAAATTGAGAATTTCTAGGGTTTGAACCAGCGAAGAACAGGCAGCAGATGTGTCCGTACATGTGAGCCCTCAACCTCATTAAGAAATTTCCTTAGTGCTGTCGGACACAAAGGGAGGTGGGTACCAGAGGCAAATCAGGAATTTAGGGTTTGAATTGGCCTACACAGGAAACTAGATGCAGAAACGTGTGCGTGTAAGAACTTAACCTCATTATGAAGTTCACCGAGTGCTGTCAAACACAGTTTATGGTTGTCAAGTTCTTAGAGTTCGGTAAGAAGCTCCTTAGAAAAGCAGGACATTTTACCCCCTTAACTCTAGTCCTATTCTTATCTACCCTTCTTCCGTCCTTTTTCCTTAGCCCCTTCCTTTAACTTTTGAAGGCTTCCTGTTTCAAACCTGGATAGCCCATGGAATCCTACTCTTCGACTACACTGCCTGAACTGCTAAAACATGAAGACTCTTAAATGTATTCACTAATGCCGTGTATTGTAAACAGAAGTTTGCATTCTAATCCCCTAAAGTGCACTTGCCCTGAGGATTTTAATCCTATAGAGTACCCTGCAGTTGAATGTCCACAAGAGTATCTGGGCTATCCACATACACTTTTCCAGGCACTGACAAAATGAATACCAGCAGAAAAAGAGCTTATCAAAATCTCAAGCATTTTCTTTCTCCTTCTACATAGTTTGGGTGATTGAATAGATCTGCTTAAAAAATAAGAAAAAAAGTCATTCCACCTCTCCCAACTACACAGAAAAACCTATCCCCAACAGCACAATTTTTAATAGTCCGATAGAATACCTTTAAAAAAATTTACTCATTGGCAGATTATGGTCCCAACACCGTCCAGGGCTCTAAAGTATGTGTGTTTGACAGTAACAGTGGATAAAGTTTATTTGGAGGAACTTGATCCCACTGCAAACTTCAGTTTGCAATGTCTGTATTTTTTTTTTTTTTTAAGATTTTACTTGAGAGACAGAGTGCTGGGGGTGGGAACAGGGGGGCAGTGAGAAGCAGACTCCCCTCTGAGCAGGGAGCTCAACATGGGGCTCAGCCCCAGGACTCTGGGATCCTGACCTGAGCCAAAGACAGACACATAACTGAGCCACCTAGACACCCCTGCAATGTATTCTGAATAACTATCAACAATGCACCACAGTTCTAACATAACTAGAAAGCTGTGGTGAAAAGGTTTGCTTCCCAATATTTAGCTGTGGGAGATGCCCCTATAATATACACTTTCAAATTCTTCGATGGCAGGTCAGCTCACTTTCAACCTGAACATTCCTCCCCATGATTAGTGGTGAGCATCCTGGTACACAGCAGTAGGTGCTAAGTGTCTGTACAACGAACTAAACAAGTGAATGTAAAAACCGAGTCACAGTACTAGGATTGAGGCATATGAGACAGCCATATAATTTATGAATATCCCGATATGGATGAGTATGAAGAAATAAAGTCATTGTGTCTGTCTTTTTATATGCATTCAAGAAGTAAGTACTCAAAACAGGTAAAAGGATACGTAGTAAAAATAAATAAGCATTCATGTGGAATCAGGCTGCTGGGGCTCAAATCCCCCTGCTCTGCAAATGAACCTTGGACAAGTCCCTTAACTGCTCCATTCAGAAGTTTCCTCATCTGGCAAATGGAGACAACAAAGGCACCTACTTGTGGAAGTTTTTAAATATGTCCACGAAATTTTCTGGACTCTTCCCTTCAAAAGGTGGTTTAATTCCCTTCCCCATCAGGGTGGGCTTCACTTAGTGACTCATTTCTAATGAACAGAACCCAGCAGAAGTGATAGTGTGTAACTTACAACGCTATGTCAAAAAAGGCACTGTGGCTTCCTCAGCAGAAGCAGGCCCTCTTGGATCATTTGCTCTGAGAGAGGTCAGCTGCTATGTCATACTGATACTCAAGAAACAATATGGAGAGGTCCACAGGATAGGAACTAAGAGGCCTCTCGCCAAAAACCATGTGAGGCAACCATCTTGGAAGATCTTCCAGCCCCGGTCAATTCTTCAGATGACCGCAGCCCTCAGCTAAAAATGTCTTGCCTAAATCCACGTGAAACCCTGAGCTAGACTCACCAAGCAAAGCTTCGCCTAAACTCTTGATCCTCACGAACTGTGAAATGTTGTTTAAGCTGCTAAATTCTGGGGTAATATCTCAGGGCTGTTGGAGGGATTAAATAAATAGATGTGAAATGCCTAAAGTTCAGTACCAGGTTCATAGAGGAAAGGCTCAGAAAATGCTGAAGTGGCTTACCACATTCAAAAGATGCATTTTCATGCTCCAAAGGCAATCCTAAGAGGCTGCAACTGATACTATTACCATGCAACTGTTGTATACAGGCTTAAAGTGGGCAAAAGAAAAACGTTTGCATCGTAAAAGGAATACTGACATGTGTAAGTATTTTCCATGGGGCACATTTTCCTAAAAATGTGCCTCAGAGACCTTTCATAACCATCTCTCTAGCTCTTCAGGAGGCCAGGAGCAAATCCCACTCTAGCCAGCACTCCATCTGCCTGCTGCTCTTGTGTCCTCCTCAACTCCTTTTTCTCCTTATGTGAAAAGAGCTGAAGAAAGGCGAAATCCCTCTTCAGTCTAGAGATTAAAAAAAAAGAGAGAGAGAGAGATATATATATGTAGACACATATCTATATCTATAGATATAGCTATAGATATAGATCTATCTATCTATATATCAAGGCTAAACATTTAAGGATTCCTAATCAAGGAGAAAGTAATAAATGTTGAAGTGATATTAGGCAAGTTTTCAATTCCTTAAATAGTTAAGTAAATTTGGACATAACATCTGCCCTCTTCCTACCTACTTTTAAGGGAAAATTAAAAGTATAAATTAACTTCTTAAGCAACATCATTCAAGGTACAGGAAAAGTATTTTACTCCATTTGAGGACATTTCTAATTTTTAAATCACTACTTTTTATTGTATACAACATTTTAGCTACATTGTACATTGATTGGTACCCATAACTCAATTGAGTCATCCACTTGATTAATATCCATACTGGATTGTATCATCTTATATGATAAAAAAATAATGAGGATACCAACACTGGAAAGGATGTAAAGAAACCAAATCTCTTATATACACTGCTGGCAGGAATGTAAAAATAAAAAGGTACAATCACTCTAGAACACAGTTTGGCAGCTTCTGATCGAAAAATATGATTACCATACAACCTAGCAATTGTACTCTTGAGCGCTTATCCCAGAGAAATGGAAGTTTATATATTCACATAAAAATCTGTACACAAATAATCAGAAATGTCTGATTCATAATCACCAAACACTAGCAATAAACCAGATGTCCTGCAATGGGTGAATGGTTAACAAACTGTGGTATACCGCTACCATGGAATACCACTCAGCAAGAAAATAAAAAACTATTAATACAAAAAAACATGGATAAGTATCAAGGGAATTATGCTGAGTAAAAACTAAAACAATTCCAAAAGATTACATACTGCAGGATTCCTTTTATAGGACATTCCTGAAATGAAATCAGAGATGAAGAGCAAATGAGGAGTTTGCATGAGTTAGGGACAAATGAGGAGGGTGGAAGATACATGGTTGTACAAAGACAATAACAGGGATCCTGGTGGCAATGGGACTGTTCTATAGCTTCCCCCAATCCAGGGGGGCGGGGGGAGCTGAATCTGAGATCATGACCTGAGCAGAAATCAAGAGTCAGGCACTTAACCAACTGAGCCACCTAGGAGCCTCAAGGGACTGTTCTAGATCTTAGTTGTGGTGGATAGACAAACCTGCACACTTGATAAAATTACACAGAACACCACACCCAGCAACACCGGGGAAATCTAAATAAAATGAGTGGATTCTATCAATGTTAATTTCTTGACTGTCATAGTGTGCTAGTTTTAGAAGATGCTACCATTAAGGGACACTAGGCAAAGGGCCCACAGGATCTCTCTGTATTACTTCTTTTTTTTTTTCTTTAAAGATTTTATTTATTTATTCGACAGAGATAGAGACAGCCAGTGAGAGAGGGAACACAAACAGGGAGAGTGGGAGAGGAAGAAGCAGGCTCATAGCAGAGGAGCCTGATGTGGGGCTCGATCCCATGACGCTGGGATCACGCCCTGAGCCGAAGGCAGACGCTTAACCGCTGTGCCACCCAGGCGCCCCTCTGTATTACTTCTTTTAACTGTATGAACCTACAATTATCACAAAGTTTAAAGTGTACACTTAAAAAAAAACTGACACATAATTACATAAACATTAATCAAGACATTTATATCAGTTGGTAAAACTAGGATGTAAAACTATAGTTATGGGTTTGTACGCATTTCTATTTTAGAGCCCTACCAGAAGATTGGTCATTTCCCCATTAATTTTTTAATTGGTAGATACATTATTATAAAAGACACTAGGGAAAAAAAAAAGCAACTATTAAAGGAAGTATGTTTTACTCAAATTATAATTTTCTTGGTTTAGCCAATCACTACCTTTTATTGTAGCATAAGACATCTTAGTTACGATCCACTTTGATTAATATCTACAGCTCAGGGACGCCTGGGTGGCTCAGTCAGTTAAGCGTCTGCCTTGGGCTCAGGTCATGATCCCAGGGGATCAAGACCCGCACTGGGCTCCTTGCTCCACGCGGAGCATGCTTCCCCCTCCGCCCACCCCTCCTCCTCCTGCTTGTGTGCACGCGCTCTTGCTGACAAAATCTTTTAAAAAGGATCTATAGCTCATTCCATATCTCACACGATAAACAGGAAATTCAAATATTTTAAATTTATATTTGCTATTCTTTAACTACCGTCAGGTAAAAGACGAACTGGTTCAAGCCCAGGGAAGTTCACGGAGTACAGACATATATGCAGGCTACATTTTCTATTAACAGGGCTTTGGTGAGCTCACTACTTAATAACTACCTACTTTTCTAAACCTGTTTCTATGTGAAAATTCATTCAGCCAAAACTTGTTTGCACTCAAAATACTACATGACTGAAAGATGAATATTTGGAATACAATCGACTTTAACTTGGCTACTTCCTGTAATTCATAAACTAGTTACATTGCTTTCAACACTGCAAAGCCTAGTGCTTATAATGTGCTCTTCCAGTAAAAGAGCAAACTCCCATTTATAAATTTAGATGATCACAGCTTTTCCAATCATAGGAATTTCCAAATTCAGAATACCAATCCCCAGCCTGCTACAGGAACTACCTCTCCAGAGAGACATTATTTGTTTGATTTGATAGCCACCTATGTCTGTAAACCATTTATGTGGTCATTTGAATCAAGCCAGTATTAAAGTTCTAAGTTACTTATGTGTGTATGCCCTTATGTAAAGGGATGCAGGTCTCAAAAACTGGGCAGGACTTACAAGTAAGAACTACACGTGTTGGCTAGGCACAATGAAAGACCTAACAAATGTCAGAAAAAAAGACATGGGTGAAGTTTGAGAAGCTGAGAAATAACCTATATTAACAAAAGTAATATATGCTTTACAAATGAATCTAAAATATTTAAGAACATATTAGATGTATAATCTGAATTCCCACAGCACTCTAACTTTTCAACGACTATAATGGAAGGAGAATACCGCTACATTGAACCTAGTGGTTTAAATTCCATTTCTGCTTCAAAACCAGATGCTGAGGGCTTGAGCACTGACCTCTCTGAGCTTCAGTTTCCTTATTTACAAAGTGAAAGTGTGGAATAGTTGGTCTCCAGGTTTCATTCGGACTCCAAAGGTATAGTGAAAGGATGGGATTTTGGTAAAGGCATACCAGAGTCAAAGGACATCAAGGAAGATGACCTAGTTCTTGCCATTGAGAATCTCCCAAACAAGCCATTGAAATATATGTATTTCACTAGATACGTATATATTTAAATTGTAAGCTTTTGTTTATGATTCTTGTAATAAAACACAGTGACATCTTAAACCACAAATTGAAAGAATTCGGCAGAGTTGCCGGTTGCAAAACAAGGTAAACAGGCTCCAGAGCTAGTGATGTGCGGTCAGTCCATCACAAACACTGACCTAACAGTCGTGATTAAATCTATTTGCCCTGGAGTTTTTCCCTTGTGAGAAAGAACTACCTTCACAGAGCACAGTGCTGAAGCACACAAACTCCAGAGCCAGACTGCCGAGATTTGAATTGTAGCTCCAACATCTTTTATCTGAGTGATCTTGGACAACTTATGAACCGATGGAGCCTCAGTTTCCCCATCTACAAAATGGGAGATATAATAAAACCTAACTAATAGGGTTGCTAATAAGAGGTTCAAATAAGCGACTGTTGGTAAAGCAGTCAGAAAAGTACCTGGCACACAGTAAGCATTATACAAGTTTTTCTTAAATAAGTAAACAGAGCCCTTCAGCTGCTATCTGGTAACCCTTCTGGCTGATGGGGTAGAATGAGCACTAAAGAATGAAATTATTCAAATCCTAAAACTTAGGCCTTCATTTAGCCAGCTGAAGAGACTCTGAAAAAGTTACGCATAATAAAATACTGTACTCCAAAAAGATCTAATAAAAAAACATGACCACTGAACAAACAGCATACCACTTAAGACAGATATTTCATTATTAAACCTGGATTTCCAGAGCGAAATGCTGTTCCATTAGCTCTACCACTTACACTTCCTTTCAGGAACTTGAATTCTTCTGCAAGTTTAACATGTGAATGAGAATATGCATTTGTAACATAACGTACTCAAACAGTACACAACAAACAAGTACATTTTACAGAAACCAGCTCATTATTTTCCATTGTGTGCATTTCAAACAGCTAAGCCAGTTTCCAAAACTGTTCCTCTCCTCACAATTGTCAGAGAACCTGGGGGCATGTGAAGGATCTTTCATAGTGGACATGACTCAACCTGTCAGTGATGTCCCTGGAACCTGGTTGTGCCAGCCCGGCTCTAGCCAGAACACAGGCTAAGATACGCACATCCAAAAACAGTTATCGCACTGCCAGAAAGTCTGTGTTCTAATATGACCAAATAAAGATACAACCAACATCCCAGATATGCTGCTCTATTGTGCCAAATCTTCTCAATCATTCTTCCAAATGGCCACATCTACGCTATTTATTAGAATGTAATTTATTTGGAGCCCCATGGAACAATTTCCAAATGTTCTGAATACAAGAGACTTTATAAAACGCCATCAGAAATCTAAGACAATGTATGTATATATTGAACTACAATATACCCATGACTTTTTTTTTTTTTTGAGAGCGAGCGAGCACAGGAGCATCACGTGCAAGCAGGGGGCAGGGACGGGATGGGATGGAGAGAGAGAGAGAATCTCAAGCAGGTTCCATGCTTGGTGCAGAGGCTTGACATGGGGCTCGATCTCAGGACCCTGAGATCATGGCCTGAGCCAAAATCAGGAGTCAGATGCTTAACCAACTGAACCACCCAGTGCCCCTACCTAGGACTTTTTTTTTTTTAAAGATTTTATTTTTATTTATGTGACAGAGACAGCCAGCGAGAGAGGGAACACAGCAGGGGGAGTGGGAGAGGAAAAAGCAGGCTCCCAGTGGAGGAGCCCGATGTGGGGCTCCATCCCAGAACACCGGGATCACACCCTGAGCCGAAGGCAGACGCTTAACGACTGCGCTACCCAGGCACCCCTCTACCTAGGACTTCTTAAAATTCTTTTTAAAGGGTATGATTAATACTACATACAATACCCTTTTGCACTAACTGAAACTGTAGCATGGGTACTACAAACCCAGGGAACATGAATATGGATCCCTGACCTCATGTGCTAAGCAGCACTTGGATAACGGGCCCATAATCTTCAAAACCTTCTAAAGCTAGCACAGGCATCTTTTTTTTTTTTTTCTCTCCCCCTTCTCCTCCGAATGTCTTTATCTGTGCTGGAGAGTATACCACTCATCAAAAATTTTAGATTTTATTTGTGAAGTTACCTTATGGCTCAAAGATTTTTAAAAACAGAATAAATGGATACCCCCCCAACTATTGTCTAACTTCACAATCAGCACTGCTAACATGTATCAGTTTCTTCCCACCTTATCCCAACAGAATTCCAGAGCTTCTGCCCTTCAAGAGTTCCGTAATTATGATTCCCTTCTCTTCAGCCACTTTGCTTCCCTGGGCTCTAATGGGTCAGTCTTAATAGCACACCTTGCTTAATTCCAGAGTAAAGCCTTTTTTTAATAGTTATTCTTTACTTGTGTAGAAAGCTCACTTCTAGACTTAGAAACCCAAATCAAGTTTCCTCTTTCTCCAAGGAAGAAGCTTTGTGCAACCGCTCCAATTCTTTCCTTCCTTCTTTGAATTCCTGTTGCTCTGTTGGTACTACTGTCACAGGTCTTACTCTGTTCCCTATTTCATAGGCCGTAGTCAAGTTCTTTCCAATTAAACCATATATTCCTTGAGAGCAGGTACCGTATCTTATTCACCTATCACTATAATCCTGAACTAGGGATCCAAATTGCCTTAGATTAGAGATCTAACTTTCCTCTTGCATCTGACGTTTAAGAACGACATACCTGGAAAAAGTCATAATTGGACAGTATTTAAATTATTGCACAGAGGGGCACCTGGGTGGCTCAGTCGGTTAAGCTTTTGCCTTCAGCTCAGGTCATGATCTCTGGGTCCTAGGAAAAAGCCATGCATCAGGCTTTCTGCTCAGCAGGGAGTCTGCTTCTTTCTCTCTGTCTCTCTCTCTGCCCCTTCCTCACTGCTTGTTCTCTCAGATAAAATCTTTAAAAAAAAATTATTGCACAGAAATGTCACGTTTTACTTGTAAGAGGACAAGGCTCCCTTTTGTATCTATCCATCAAAAACAATTGCGAATTTAAAACCACAAAAGGATTTATAAAATATAAGAATTTGAGATCCCAAACTAGGTAACACTACCTAATTATGGATTTACACAAATAACCAGATTCAAAGATAGTCCTCGTAGGTATTATATTTTTGGCTTAATGCACAAGATTCAAGGAGGACTATTCCTAAATTAGAGGTCAACACAATTTGTTTCTTTCTAAAAACCAGGCTTCTTCTGCAAAGTTCAGAAAGGATGGCCCATGAACGATTTATAAGGAAAGGGAAGCATATTTGTCTAAATACTAAAATTATTACTTACAAGTTTCACTTCTGAGGTTAAAGCACATTCTAGAGTTAAATGTGAAGAAAAGGAGTTCTGAGATAAGAGATGGCAAATCACATGTTTAATCCCCGCCCCCTTCCCCTCCACGCATTGGCACACGCACACACGCATCCCCCCTCAAGTATCCCTAGATGCTTGTCATCTTACCATCTTAGTTAGATCTTTGTTTCCTCCCTTTACAAGAGGAATGGACATAACACCTGCCATCTTTAAGACATTTTCAAAGGACTACAGAAAGCATGAAATAACTAATCAAGCATTTTTAAATCCCTGACAAACAATACCATGCAGTACTTAGCTATCCCCATTTCCGGTTTTCAGTACTAATCCTGAACTGCCTCTCGACTGTTTTGGGGGCACTGTATGCTCAAGAAAACCAAAAGGGATAACACTACGGGCTCCAAAAAATACAACCAAAAAGCTAATCTTCTGGAGAAAAGGTCATCAAATTCAGCGTTTCTTATACATGCCCGATAGCAAGGAAGTCTAAGGTGTCGATCGAAAAAGAGATTGCACCCTCCAGAAATTCTGATTCAGGCTTAGGACTCAATTTTTAACAAGCAACAGATGATTTTCCTGATCAGACATATTTGGGAAACACTAATGTAACACATTACCAAATCCACAGGAAGGTTTTCTGGTTTTTAAAAGAACATACAAACAACATTCAATTATACTTACTCCCACTGAGATGAGGTTGTGGCCCCTGAAAACGCCTCACTGCCAAATGCCATAGAGCCTGTAGCGAAGACTTTGCTTGATCTTGGAGCAGAGGCCTTTGAGCCAGACCCAGAGTGAATCTCACACAGGCAGAGAAGAATTAGACCCTTTCATATGAGAAACAGATTTGCAATTATGTTTTTTGAGGTACTTCTGCATTTATTCAGGAGGAAATCACTAAAGCTGTGCTTAAACTGTGACACAATGAACTCTGACTATGATCCTTTACTGAAAATAGTAATTCTCCTGAGACACTCCCTAAATTTCTAAGATACTAAAAGTTTGTGGGTGTTTTTTTAAAAAGTAGAGTATCCCAGAAGCAGATCAACGAACCAATAGGCAATGACTGATTAACAGGAACTTACTGCTTTTAAGAAGTTGTAAAGCCGTGTTCGAACTTGCGTGCGTAGTTACTACAGAGAAATTTGTTAAAATGTAGACTGATTCAGTAGATCTAGTGTGGGGCCCAAGATTCTGCATTTCTAGCTACTTCCAGGTCCACAGACCACTCTAGAAAAATTCTACAGGAACAGTCACCCAAACTTTAATGTGCATAAGGGATCACAAGGAGAATATGATTTAAAATGAAGATTCTTGGTCTCCATTCCTGGATATTCTGATTAAGTAAGGCCAAGACCCTGGAATTTGTAATTTTAGCAAGGGCTTTACAGGATACAGATATAGGAAACGCACAGAACCCACACTGAGAAATACTACTGCAGAGGTCACAAAGATTAGTAAAGCTTGGCGTCTCTTTCTGAGGAACTCACAGGGTGGGGGAAAGAAGATATCCAAGCCAAAATGCCATGCTTCACAGGCAGTATGAGACATTTGTTAAGAACAGGACTCAGTTTGCTCTAAAAGTTAGGAGATACTGACATTTTGGAAAGAAGAGATTTTGAAGTTTTAATTAAACAATAACTATTAAGTAGGAAAAGGATAGTTTTTCGCTAAAAAGAATGAGCATCCTTCATTTAACATCAACAAATGCCAGGAGCCAGCCTCCCACAGCCTCATACAAATAAACGGTTTAATGCCAAGGCTATCTGTCCTGGTATATGTCCCACACTAAATACTACAAACACCCCACTGACTGGCAGAAATTTGAGGCACAAGAATCATTTCGTGTCTTCACCCAGCCATCGACACCCAAGTCCAAGATGACAGAGTTACAGGAGCTACACAGAAAGAGACGAAAGAAAGATCCTTCCAGTGCACTAACAAAAGCCAGAAAATTCTTCTAGGGCAGGTGGAGGTGGGGAGGAGATGCCTTTAGATGCCAACGGTCATGTTCAGCTAGTATCTGAACAAAATGCCAGAGATGGATACGTAACTCTAACCTAGCAATTCTCTGCCTCTCCTTCCCTCTGCGCGACAGCTAGCATGTTGCTCATTATGGTTTGGATGCCTTGTCAATGGTAATGCCCGGTACAATCACGTCTGCACATCAAACATGAATTTTTCATTCCTTCCTGCTTTCCCTAGGCTGGACTCGAGGGACTGGAGTTTCTTGGTCACCTCTGAAGAGAGATGCATGCTTCCGGAACGCCTGTATTGTTCATATCGAAGCGCTGGTGACCATAAAATACACTCTAATCATCACCTTCCTCTTAAGTTCAACCTACAGTGAGTTAGCCGGAATGCAGCCTTGCTGAGGCAACTCACGAAAGAGGAAAGACCACTATATTGCACACCTAAAATTAATACAACACTGTTGGCTAACTATACTGGAATTACACTTTTAAAAAAGAGGAAGGAACAATGACATGAAGGAAAAAGCACTTCAGAGGGAATTACGAGGCCTGTATTCTAGCACTAGGAACCTATGGCCAGTACTTCATTCCTAGAAGTTGCTGAGCAGAGATGTGACATCTTTCTGAGAAAGCTTCAACTACCACTGTCACTAAAATAGTGGTGAAAAAGAAACATAAAACCACTCTACAGTAGTTCCAGAATAAGGACTATTCCTAAATCAACACTGCGTCCAGAAAACTATTCTGCAGTACCCAGGGGAGAGGAGATTTATAGAATTAACAATTTGATTTTAAAAAACAAATGGGCTAAGTATTTCCAGAAATAAAATTAGCCTCGAAACTCTGTAAAAATCCCCCAGTTTCTCACTTGTTTTTCATTCTCTTCAGTATATATCCATCACCAACAGATTGTTTCTTGATGGGAGACATCAGTAAAATGGCAGTTTTCCCTGGAAAAAGACACTAGCCTCATTCACATTTCTAGAAAGCCTGACATAATGGGAGTTATCTCCAAAGAGAAAACTGTTCGGGGGAGGGGGAGATAATCATCTACATCTATCAGAATCTCAACTTCGTTCCTGTGCAAAGCATTCTTGTTTTGCCTGACAAACAGCCGTCACACAACGGACACCAAAGCACCCACTAAATGACGAGAGACATTCCAGTCTTGCCTAATCGACAAAACCCCAGCAGGACAGACCCCGTGTCAGTGGCTGAAAACCTGACCGACATCATCTTATAAGTGAAATTTATCAGATATTAGCTTAGGAAAGTATGAAAAAGAAATCTGAGGCTTAGGGGCCTGGGATGGCAGGTGTGAATCCAAAGATGTCAGGAGGCCGGGCCAGTGAAACGTGTCACGGCCTGCCTCCTTCTGCTACAGAGCAGCTTAAGAAAAAGAAAAAACTGCTATGTTGTAGCACCCGGGGCCTGTTCAAGACCTGAAGCCTGGAACCTTTCTTTTGGCGTGCAAATGATTACATATTCTACCACCAGGGCTTTTAAAGCAGTCTTTATTTATTTATTTATTTGACAGAGAGAGAAACCGCCAGCGAGAGAGAGAGAGAGAGAGAGAGAGAGAGAGAGAGAGAGAGAGAGAGAGAACAAGCAGGGGGAGTGGGAGAGGAAGAAGCAGGCTCACATCAGAGGAGCCCGATGCGGGGCTCGATCCCAGAACGCCGGGATCACGCCCTGAGCCGAAGGCAGACACTTAACGACTGCGCCACCCAGGAGCCCCTAAAGCAGTCTACTTTTAAACAAATATTAAAATGCTGGCTAGTCATGCTTACCGATTATTTTTCTACTCATTTTAATATATGTAGTAGGATTTTTACTAAGGAAATACACCTGCTTTTCGTCAGTATCATAAAAGGCTAAGGAAAAATAGTTTTACTCCTGTTTTTCTGTTTTTCTTTCTTTTAGATTTTGTCAGAGAGAGCGCGCATGTGCGCACATGAAAGAAAGAGAGCGCAAGCAGGCAGGACAGGAATAGGGAGAAGCAGGCTCCCCAATGAGTGAGGAGCCAGATAATGAGACTAGATCCCAGGACCCTGGGATCATGACCTGAGCCGAAGGCAGATGCTTAACTGACTGAGCCACCCAGGCATCCTGCAGTTTTTCTATTTTTAAATGAAGGGCTTTCTCTCAGTTTAAGAAAACCATTTGGGGGGGTGGGGTGGTACCTGGGTGGCTCAGTCAGTTGAGTGGCTGGCTCTTGGTTTTTGCTCAGGTCATGATTTCAAGGCCCTGGGATTGAGCCTCCCTCTTCCCCCATCAAGTTCTGTGCTCAACAGGGACTCTGAGGATTCTCTCTCCCCCTCTCTCCCTTTGTACTCCCTCTCCCCCCTTACACACACACACTCTAAAATAAATAAATCTTTAAAAAAAATTTTTTTTCCTAAAGAAAACATTTTTATTGCTTTTAGGCAATGAGAAACCAAATCAAACCAAAAGTAACGGTTTAATGGCTACACTTCCCCGTGTTTGTTATAGAAGACTATGCCAGTATTTACAACTTCAGTTATTTTTTCCAGTCATGCAGTTCTGGAAATACTATGCAGCATTTCATGCGATGACCTCCTATAATCCAAGTATCATGAATCCCAAGGCAGGAACCAGGACTGAACTGGGACTGAAGGCCTGAGCTGCTGGAGGGAAACTACCAAAAGTTGCCGTTCACTGGCCACCTTGGAGTTCCCAGCCTATATCACAGGTATGGGCATGGCGTTCTGCTCATACCCGCTAGCCCCTACCTACAGTGACCACTCACGGTGTCTGTCCTGCCTTCCTCCTCAAAGTCTAGTTCTGGGTGTAAGGAAGAAAAGCAAAGAGATCATCAGGTTGTAACCATCCAGAGTTGCCATCAGACTGAAGCCAAGGCTACTTGGAACAGAGTATTAAGCTCAAAGTTGTCTGTCTATAAATTCGTTTCATGCTGAACTGTTTAATTATTAATTCTCAGGAACTACCATGCAAGTGATTGAATATTCTACCTCCAGGGTTTTTAAAGCAGTCTATTTTAAAACAGATACTAAAATGCTGGCTAGTCATCGTGCTTCTTGATTGTAAAGTGACTAGATACAGCAATCTAAAATTTTGTAATTTCAATCCATTCTCCCACCCCTCATTTTGAGAGGAAAGTTATTTGGGAGAAGGAAGCCATGCATTAATTTATTTTGATGTGGCAACCTGTCTTCCATCTGTGTCTCTTGTAATACCTCCATTTGTTTAAAGGAAAGATAAACTGTTCTTTAGAAAGGCTTGGAGCCCTGCTTCTAATAAACAGGACATCCTAGTTGACTTAGAGTGTAACTAAATGTAAATTGTAATTTTTCATGATTTTCTGTTGAAACCAAATTCTGCCCATAAAACCGTACACACTGGTCCTGAACAAGTTCTTTCTAAAACAATGGAAAAGTACGCAGAGAGAAAATGCTGAAGAGACTATCCGGAGCTGGAACCCCCTAGAATCTGGCCTCCCTGTCACATCTGAACAGTTATGCTCCTCCCTGAGGCCCAGTTTCTCCCTGTGTGGGGTGGAGGTGACAATGCTAGCTTCTGTCTCTTGAGAGGAGGTGGTATGTGAAGAGGACAGACCTGATGACCTAAGAGCTGGAGGGAGAAAGGGGATGTTATTCAAGTTGCTTCAACATATCAGAACATATCCTTAGTCCCATAGGACCGAAGTCAGAAAAGTGAAGATGTTAGAGATTTCCTATTTTAACTAAGAACTCAAGTTTAAAAATACCATGAAGTTTGTCTTTCACTTTTCATTCTTTATTAGGCTCAACAAATTTGAAGAATACATGCCAGAATGGTAAACTTTCAAAAGCTTGATAATGTGGAATTAGCATTGCTCTAATCGCTGTTTCCTCCCCCCTTGCAAAAAGTACCATCCTTCTCCAGAATTACTAGCTGAGTGAATATAAAATACAATTGGCAACATCCCCCAATTTTTTTTTAAAGATTTTATTTATTTATTTGACAGAGAGAGAGACAGCCAGCGAGAGAGGGAACACAAGCAGGGGGAGTGGGAGAGGAAGAAGCAGGCTCCCAGTGGAGAAGCCTGATGCGGGGCTCGATCCCAGAACTCCAGGATCATGCCCTGAGCCGAAGGCAGACGCCCAACAACTGAGCCACCCAGGCGCCCCCACATCCTCCAATTTCTAAGCCTAACTTCAACTCCAGAGAAAGGGCAGGCAGGATGACAGATGAGAGAAACAGTGGACAGAAAAGCGATTCCTAGAAGTATGGTCTCACAAAATTTTGATAACTTAGGCATGCAGAAGAAATGGAGAGTATATAGAGTTGTGTATACTTGCAAAACATACTGTCAAGCATTTTATTATATGCATCTATTTCATCTGAACTTCAAGCAGATAAACTAGGTCTTCTTTCTGCCCGTTTTATGGACAAGGAAACTAAAGCTCAGAAAGCTTAAGTAACTTGTAACAAAACTAGAAAGTGACAGCGCCAAGACTTGAACCTTGAATGTTCAAGAATTGACTCAGTTCAAGAGCCCTAAACCATTACAGCTATTTCTACCCACTGCTCGTTCTCTTTCCTTTTCCAATTTCTATCAGCCACTCTTCTCTTCTTCAATGTACTGCGGCTTCCGTTTCAGATTCTATACTTGATAGATAAGGTGCCTTGACTTGAATTTGAGAGGCAGCACAGTAAAGAGGGGGAAGGAATGGAGAGGGAGCTATTTTTAAGACGAGTACTGAAAAGAGTGGGAGAGCTGGTCCCCATGCAACGGTAGGAAGGGCACAGGGGCCAAACACAGAGAATGCATCACCCTGCAAGCATCTTGCAATCTTCCGCTAAAAGCATTACGCTGTACATTATGCTGGTCAGAGGAGGACTTCACACATGCTTAGTATGACGGCATTCACACAGTACGTGAGAAACGAGTACAGGTGACCTGCTTTACTGACATAGCTAACTAATTAAATCCTAGTATTGTAATTAACAAAAGAATTATGCAAAAATTATCAGAAAACATTTTTTTAATGTTTCATTCTGAATTTAGTAGTGGGCACTGTAGTAGTGAACCATTTCAGCTGTTTGTTCCCTTTTCTTGGCAGAGCCCACTTACCTCAGACAGCATATGTATTGTCACAGAAAATTGAGGAACACCGGAAGACTACAGATTTCTGAGGCAAGAGGACAAAATGAACCAAGAGGCTTTTGAAATCTCCTGTTTAGATCAGGGAGCTATCTATAATTCATCATCTGGCAAAAAAATCACAAATGAAGTACATGACAGTTATATTAACAGCAACGTTTAAAAATTCCCCCAAACAAATGCTACATAGCGTTCTTTTTTAAATGAGGTAGATCTATATTGAGGATAGAGAGAGGTGTCTAAGACACACTGGCTTAAAAACACCGTGCAGGTGCAATTTTGTATACTGACACAATAAACTTTTTTTTTTTTTAAGATTTATTTTTTTAACAGAGACAGCCAGCGAGAGAGGGAACACAAGCAGGGGGAGTGGGAGAGGAAGAAGCAGGCTCCCAGCGGAGGAGCCCGACGTGGGACTCGATCCCGGAACGCCGGGATCACGCCCTGAGCCAAAGGCAGACCCTTAACGACTGCGCTACCCACGCGCCCCAACACAATAAACTTCTAAAAGTATTTCAGTGAAAGTTGGATGCAGGACTTTTATTTTCTAACCTTTAAATTTTTTTTAACCATATGTTTCACTTTTTAAATAGTAATTTCTCCTTATAAAGTCTTCCTTAAACTAAGAATTAGGAAATCTCTTTCCATATTTGACAGATTGGGAGGAAATATTTTTTTAAGGCTATCCAAGACTGGTAATTATGGAACCCCATGGCTGAATAGAAGGTGAATCTTTTCTTCTTTTCGTAAATATTGATAATGATGAATATCCACAGTTAACTAAACACTGCGTTTAATATACACTTTAGTAACAACTGCCCATTTTCTCCAATATCTATTCTTCCTATTTCACATTGAGCTGGGCACACTATTTCTCAAACTCCCTTACTAGTTAGGACTGTATTGCCAAGGTCTGGTCTGTGATGTGGGCAGAATGATGCCTCCAAGTTCTAAGTTGTTGCCTACATAAAGGGAACACATCTTCCCTCTTTCCTGTTGTTGAGAAGATATGATGGTGGGAACCGGAGCAGCCATCTTAGACCATAAGATGAAAGCTACCTGTTAAAGATGGCACAGCAACAAAGTAGAGTCCCTGATGAATTGGACCCACAAACCTACCAAGGACTTGGTTCCAGGCTTTCATGAGAGAGAGGAAGGTCTATTATGTATGTTTAAGCCACATTTTGTTTTTTGTTGCTGCAGTCAATATCCTGCTGCATTGCTGTATGTACGTACGTAAACGCATACACACACACGCACGCACACACGCACATGCACGCACACACTCACGCATACACACACACACACCCCCAGGAAGTTTTTCTCATGCTAGAAATATCATCCCCTTTTTAAACCTAAGTTTATTAAACGGACTGAAAAAATTAATCTACTTGTACTAAATCTTTAAATAGAAACCAGAAACAGAAGAACCTAAGAGATCTTACTTTTTTCTTCCTTAACCTCCTTGGCTTCTGAGTAGCAAGTCTGAAACAAAAATGCCTCCCCCTTATCAATTGCTGGTCTTGTTTCTTACTTGTTATAGGAGTAAAAGATTTTATTTTTAGCAGTCGCACAATATTTTCAATGTACTAAATGACCTAAATCTACCTCACAGATTAACCACAATGAAACTGAAAGTGAACTAGACGGAGTCACTAAACACAATGAACTATAAAATCACCTTTAAAATTAATATAGCACATTACTATAATGTGAGGCAACAATAGATGAATTTATATGAAAAAAAGGGCTTACTTCAAGTGGGTGATCTTTGACAATTTCGATCTAACTTTCCAAGTTCTGCTTAGTTCACCACATTGGTATGTCTTAACTGATTTCACTGCCTCTTTAACAGAGTCCTCACACAAATACATTTATGGACAAACTGAAAATAAATTATAAATATTAGGAAGAAAGAATATAAAAAAATCAAGTATCAGCTCTCCTTCTACACAGCATAAATTATTTTTAGGAATATACAGAACACTGCTTTACGGGAAAAAACAGAATTTATAGTTCTTCAGACAATAGATAATGTCAAGGTAATCTAAAAAATGTTATTCTCCTGAAGTATCTAAATACCTGGGTCTTTAGTTACTTTTGTCAATATATCTATTTCTTTCAGACGTAAGTATAACATTTCCCTTGAAATGTTAAATTTGCCCTAGACAGAGTATACAGTTTCTGCTTCCAGTACCTGGTTTATCTTTTCCAAAGCATACGTTATTATTCTTATTTTTTAAAAAAACATATAGTACTCTTTCAAACATTTCCACATTCTCCTTTTGGTCAGACTTCAACCAAAAAAAACCACACGTATTAGGTAGAAAAAGAGGATGAAAATCTAAAGGTCTAATTATTTTCTACTATAAGAGCTTCAACAGATTCTCAACAGATTTTAATAGGATAAGATGTAGCGGATTTTCAGGCCAACCATAATATAGCCATGAGTTCATATAAAATACCTAAACCCACCGTCGTAAACTCAGGAGGCTGCTGCTCTCTTTGGAAAGGAAAGCTCAAATCTTAAGAGTGATTAAGTTACTAAAAACTAAAGATTTTTCTACACCAGATGCCCCAGAAATGATCCATCAGCAGCAAAACAGATCAAAAGGTTTAGATCTACATGGTGGCTTTCCGTGTGCACGTAATTTAATGCGTGCATGAGAGACAAATCAAGGCAAAAGTCACAACAACAACAAAACATTTCAGAAGTTACATGAAATCTTTGAAGTAGATGTTCTTAAAAAATGTTCTATGAGGAGGTAGGAAAGGCAAGATGGAGTTAAGAGGAACAGAACTTTTATGCTCCACTTTATCTTTGTTCTTTCACAATTGGAAAAAAAGAGTAGGCCTGAAACCCAAATGAAATCGTTGTATGTGAAAAATACATATGGTGATGTGTGGCTTCCACCATGTTCACTTTAAACCACAAAGATTTAACATTTAACATTCTTATAAATAATGACAAACCACAAGTCAGAAAGGGTAGAAAAAATCAGTTTTGAACACAACTAGCATTTACGTGGTGTTTATAAATACTTTGTATCCACGGATCCACAAACCCTAACCCACAACTCCAAAATCTAAAAGCTCTCAAACCCTAATTTGTGTTGAGGGGAGAGGGGTTGTATGTGCAAACTCGCTGGGTGGCACAGCACAACCTGAAGTGATACTTACTTATAGTCTTAATTTATCCCTATCAGTTTACCTTTGTGTTTCACTACAGACATAATGTACTTCATTATTTAGGTGCTACCCTAGACCCCACTCAGCTTATTATAATATTATCTGTGGGTTATGTACTGTGTTACCTTCTAAAATCCTGGTCCCAAGGATTTCAGGTAAGAAGTGTGGACCTCTATCAACTCAATTACCTGCACCATAACCTTATGAGAAAAGATCTTGCAAATGAGGAAACAGGGTTAAGGAACCAGTCCAAGGTTTGGTGGGGTGGGGGGGTGGGGGGGAAGATGAGTAAGTATTAAACCAACGCAAGCAGTTCAAAGCCTGGACTCTTGGCCATTGCCTATGCAGACTTTTCTTTTTACATCACATAGATGAATGAGTTTTTTTTGTTTTCCAGCCGTAATTACCAAAATTAATGTAGGAGTCCTTTTATGTTTTCAATCTTTTAAAAACCATAGTTACCCTTCAGAAAAAGAAAATAATGCATTTTAAGGAAAAATAGACTTTGGGCAAAGTCACGCTAATATTTTTAACCAACCAACATCCACGCAGCACATTCTTCCAGATTCGGGTTATGAGTACACAGCGGAGCTTGAAGTGGCATTGCCACAACTGTTTGAACAAGGTGTCCAAGGACATGCTGTTTTCATCGTTCTTACGGTCACAAGTGGAGGGTTCAAGGGACATACTAATACCAGAGTTAAAGAGACAGTGGAAAAAAAAAAGTCAAGAAACATCACACCAGTAGGGTGAACTCATCGCCAAGTCTTTCCTTGGAAGTCCCAGTTCAACGACCAATAGCACCCGAAACGCCAACCTCTCCCTTTCCCTCCTCCTGCTGAACTAAGCTTAAATAACCCTTACAGATATTTGGGCTCTCCCCCCGCGCTCCGACCTTCTCTCAAGATGGCGGCGAAACGAAGGCGAAGCTACCGGAAGTGGGGCTGCGCACCACGCCCCGCTTCCGCCCCTGCTGTGGGCTCCACGCAAGAGGGAGCCTCTGCCGGAGGAGACAAAAGCCGTGAGCAAGATGAAGACCTAAAAACGGGCCTCACGTCAAGACAGGAAACATTCCAGGAAGACGCAGGGGTGGGGAGAATGTAATTAAAATGGACAAGGCTGTGACTGGCCAAGAAGGTTTAGAGAAACAAGATAAAGCGGCACCAAATCCGCATGCTGGAGCTGCCAGAGTCAGAGGGGATGGGGCGAAGAAGGAAAACCTCTCCAGGGACTTAGGAGTGCTACAAACTGAGGGCTTCAGAGGGGAGGGAGGTGGGGGAATGGGATAGGCTGGTGATGGGTGGTAGGGAGGGCACGTACTGCATGGTGCACTGGGTGTTATAGGCAACTAATGAATCATCGAACTTTACATCAAAAACCAGGATGTACTGTATGGTGACTAACATAACATAATTAAAAAATATTAAAAACAAAACACAACAAAAAACAAAAAGAAGGGCAAAGGTGAAAAGCGACTGAGCTGGAGAGGCAGAGAATGAGAAAAATGGGAGTGTAAAAATCTGAAATATTTTTTGCATATTTTAGCTTACCTATGCCTAGATCACCAGAGGCAACATTGGGCATAGTAAAGGTCCAAAGTTCTTGGGTCTGACCAGTTCTTAGGTCAGAACTTTCCCGTGTTCCTCTATACAAGTTTACTTGATTCTCTAATTCATGTAGTCTGCAGGAGGTAGATTATAATGTTATTTCTTATACAATATTAAGAGGATACAAAAACTAAAAACTATGGATGACAGATTTATCAAACATAAAACACGAGATTTTTCATTCTCGTTTCTCGGAGGGTTCATTGCTCAGATTTAACAGCAAGGGAACATTTTCTACTGCCTAGATTCTGAAACAGAGAAAGGATGGAAATTAGGCATTATGATGGAAAAAGTGAAATACTAGAGAGTTGAAAAGATCCACCACCTTATCCATCTTCCTTGACTGTACAGTCCCTGGAGCATTTCCATTAAAGGGCAAGAAACATCCCAGTGCATTGACTATGTTCACCTGTTATTTGTAAACTCCTATGACATGAATAATGCTTTCCCCACAATCTGTTCTACTGAACTTTATTTTTTTTTTCTATCAGCTTAATAGTTGTGCCAAGTTTGAGATCTGCAACTTTAGCTAATGTTCCATTTTTTTTCTACCTAGGTTAAAAATTCCCATACCGGCTGTGCTGAACATCAAGAAACAATGATACTCTGCAGCCAACATTACAAGCAAGAAAACAGTTTAAAACTCTAGCTTTTTAGACTGCACACAAATCTCATCTGTGCACCCCTGGACACTACAAAATTGATTACGGTGTTAAAAACTGACAATTACTATATAATAATAATAAAACCAGAAAACAAGGGTAGCTGGAGAAAAATTGGAACCTTTCTGCACTATTAGTGGGAATGTAAAATGGTGCAGCTGCTATGGAAAACAGTATAACAATTCTTCAAAAAACAAAACAAAACAAAACCAAAAACTGGGTAGGGGATTTGGGATAGACTGGTGATGGGCAGTAAGGAGGGCACGTATTGCATGGTGCACTGGGTGTTAAACGCAACTAATGAAGCATCGAACTTTACATCGGAATCCGGGGATGTACTGTATTGACTAACATAATAAAAAATCATTAAAAAAAAAAAAAACTGAACATAGAATTACCCTATGATCCAGCAATCTCACTTCTGGGTATACATCCAAAAGAAATGAAAGTAGGATCTCAAGGAGATATTTGCACATTCGTGTTTACAGCAGCAGAATTCACAATAGCCAGGAGATGGAAGCAACCCAAATGCCCATAACAAATGAGTGGACAAAGAAAATGTGGTAGATACATACGATGGAGTATTATTCAGCCTTAAAAAGAAAGGGAATTTTGACATATGCTATAACATGGACGAACCTGAGGACATTATGCTGAGATAAAGCGGTCACAACGAGACAGACTGTATGTCCGCCTCTACTTCTGTAAGTTATCTACGGAAGACAAGTTGATAGAAAATAGAAAGCAGGGGCGCCTGGGTGGCACAGCGGTTAAGCGTCTGCCTTCAGCTCAGGGCGTGATCCCGGCGTTATGGGATCGAGCCCCACATCGGGCTCCTCCGCTGTGAGCCTGCTTCTTCTTCTCCCACTCCCCCTGCTGTGTTCCCTCTCTCGCTGGCTGTCTCTATCTCTATCAAATAAATAAATAAAATCTTAAAAAAAAAAAAAAAAGAAAATAGAAAGCAGAATGGGGGTTGCCAGGGACGGGGGAGGGGAAATTGGGGAGTCATTTAATAGGTACACAGTTTCAGTTTTACAAGAAAAAATTCTGGAGATGTTGCACAACATGAATACACTTAGCTCCAACTAAACGGTACACTTAACAATTGCTAAGATGGCAAATTTTTCAAACCACAATTTAAAAAATTTTAAGTTACATTTTAGAAAAAAGGAACTGAATTAACAAGATAGAAGTGAATGGGAGATTAACTCTAAGGAAGAACTTTTCCCTCCTTTTTTTTTTTTTTAAAGATTTTATTTATTTATTCAACAGAGAGATAGAGACAGCCAGCGAGAGAGGGAACACAAGCAGGGGGAGTGGGAGAGGAAGAAACAGGCTCATAGCGGAGGAGCCTGATGTGGGGGTCGATCCCATAACGCCGGGATCACGCCCTGAGCCGAAGGCAGACGCTTAACCGCTGTGCCACCCAGGCGCCCCTCCCTCCTTTTTGAAAAACAGATTGGGGTGCCACGGTGGGTCGGTCAGTTGTGGTCTGACTCTTGATTTCGGCTCAGGTCATGATCTCAGCGTCATGAGATTGAGGCCCGTGTCAGGAGCACAGCCTGCTTAAGATTTTCTCGCTCTCTCTCCCCAGCCCTCAAAAAATAAAATAAAAATAGAAAAGACGAAAAAAAAACCCCAGATCTTCAGAATGTCAAAAGATTTTCTTACCACCACATTTCTTTTTTGAGACCATCACTACAAAGTCAGCCTACATAAGGTTCTTTCTCTCAGGTGCTCCAAGATTCTTTGTAAATCAAAAATCAGTGCCTCCACATCATTATGCTACCCTGAGAAAGGACTCTCAGAGGAACAGATTTTGCTTTATGATAGAAATTACTTCTTCCTTTCTTGGATTTGCCAATTCATGACTCCTCCGACTCCGCTTTAAGATCCGACAGGAAACATGGAAAAAAGAACACATCCTTTCCTGTTGGCTTTATGATTAAAGAGCTTTGCTTTTAAATCATGCACACAAAGTTTATCCTCCAAACATTATTTCCTTGAGGGTGGTGACTACAACTCACGTTAACTTCATCTAAAATAAGGAAGGCCAAAATAACCACTAGTTCTATAGCAGACAATTTTTGATACTTCTAAGTAAATTCAGATATTCCTCCCCTAGAGAAAAGGAAAACAAAACAAAAAACAAAACAAAAAAACCCCCCCAACATTTAGAGTAAGACCACATCTTCCTAGCTCTAGCTCTGGATAGAACACAAACTTAACCTAAACTGTGGCACATCCAAGCCATCTAAGAATACCATTAATGCAAAGGGAATAAAAACATGAAGAGATGATATAAAGCATCTGTACTTAAAATGCCTCTCCCTTTACCTTCCTATGTGTTAGGATAAAGAACTAAGCAATTCCAATTGCAGAATAGTAATTCTCATATTCCTCTGCAAAAGGTAATCAAGTTACACTTTTGGTTGAGCAAAGGATTCATCGACCGATTCACTTACAAGTTTCAGGGAAAATGGTATTCTCCTTTCAAAAATGGCATTTACCTGAATGTCATTTAGGTAAAATGCCTGCTTTCATTTTCTTTAATCCTTGCAATACTGATCACCATTAGCTTCCGTTTCTATGCACTGTATTGGTCTACTTCACTGCACAGGTAGGACAGAAAAGAGATTTAGTTATATTCTATACCTGATAAGATTATAACCACCATCCTAAACCTGGAAAGAAAAATTATGACTAGCAGTTGGCTTAAAAATTTTGCAGACTGTTGTTTAGAGAACTCTTAATTAACTATTATTTTTATTAACAGCAATCAGAGTATCAGCACGGGAAGATGGGAATGAAGACTGGAATTGTGCTCAAAGACAAACTTGAACAGATAAGTCATTTCCTCAATGTTGTGTGTGTGTTTTAAGAGCATTCAAACAAAGAGTTCAATGCAAAATTTTTCTGAAGTGAACGTGTTTATCCAAATGGCAGGCTTTGAGAAGATCAATTTTAATGTTTGACCTATAATCCTGGCAACTCTAGGTCAAACTGCTACACATTCAACAAGGATTGTAAACATTTAAAGGTTCATTAGTTATTCAGTTACATTCAGAAAACATTTATGAAGTGCCCATGAGCAAGGATCTCTGCTAGTATGAAGTCCAATCCTATTATCAATGCAACACAATGGATCCGTATTTTTCTTTTTAAAAACAAAAACACAAGCAAACCATAAAGTTGTGGCAAACCACACATACCCCAGCCTTGGAGAAGCAGGGAAACAGGGTGACATGTGCTCAAATAATGTAGTCTTAGGTAACAGTAACGTTCAAGAAACATGATAGTTGCCAACCTGTTCCACATGTAAGAGCTGTGCTCGAGACCCCAAAATCCTATCTGAAGACAGGCAGGGACAAGCTGGAGACCCAGACGTGAGAAATCAGGTCTGTTAAGAAACTGGAAACTATGGCGTATGTGAATGGTTGAAGAAAGTAGAGATGTTAAGCCTGAAGGGGGGGGGGGAGCAAGGCTCATAAGAAATTTGACAGCACATTTAAAATATTTTTAGAGCTTCCCTGTATAAGGAGTAGGTTTATTATGTAGTTGGCCAACTAGGCAGAAATAGTACCACGCATGCAAGTCAGGGGGAGGTCTTAGGTGTGTCTAACCATTAGAACCATCCATAGTTAAAAAAAACAAAAACAAAAACAAAAAACAAAAAACAAAAAAAAAAAAAAAACAGGCTGCCTTGGAGCATAGAAAGCTCCCGGCATCAGGAAATGTTCAGAATTTCGGAAAAGTGAAAAGAAGTCCTGGCTTGAGGGAGAGACTGAAGTATTACTTTTTTTGAACCTTGGAACATTACCTGGTGCCAGGAGCCTTCTAAGCTCCAAGGTAGCCCACGTTACTATAGACAATTATCTTCTTTAAAAGAAAAATGGGGATAATTACTAGAAATTCCAAATAAGGATTCAAGGAAACGTCAGAGAAATTGTCGTTGCCTCCCTGTATTTACACATATTCCCAAAAAAGTTGTGTCTTGGATCAATATAGTGCCGACTTAAGCTCACCAAAGGTTCTTCTTCTCTCAATGACTTACCTCTGAAAACTCTTCAAGATTATTCTTGATGTGGCGTTTTCCCTAACTCATCATCACCCCCATACACACATCCCCATTGGCTGCTATCACCCCCCTCTAAGCTCCCACTTATCTGTGCATATCACCAACACAATACTCTTGCTTCATAAGGATTATTGATATGAATGGAATTCTAAGTTATAGCAAAGGCTTTGAATTTACAAAGTCATAGATCATAAAATACTAGTACTACTAGAATACAAAGGTCTGTAATACTTATGAAAGAGAATTAACCAAATCTGAGAGCAACGCACCTTCAAAGGCCTCCGGAGAGCATGTATGCTAACTCAGCACCTTCCCAAGGAGTTAGCAAACCACTTGGACAATATGACATGTGTCTTTGGAAATTTGTCCCTTAGAAAGGTATTTTAGGACATATTCCATTTTATACCACTCAGCCTTGCTTAGACTATAAATTCCTTGAGGATGGAGAGGTCTTCCTTTCCCTGCCCCAGGAGAGCCCTTACTTGCTGGTTAAATGGAATTTCATAAACTGCTTGCCAGTAGAAAAAAAATATACTTGGAGAACGAAATTGTCTGTGAAAGGAAGGAGTTGTGATTCCTATTTTTGCAAATATGGTAGAATCAAACACCAACTTCTTTTTCCGTTCTTAGTGGGCACAAAAGACCACTGACAGTAACTCCCTTACCCCAACTCTTGTAATAATCCTTGATACAACTAACTTCCTAAGAATTGCGGAAATTAAAAGATCCCAATTTTACTAGACTTAATACCAATCACAGAATTTCAGAGTTAGAAAGTAACTTGGAGACCATCTAATGCCTAATTTTACTGCTTAGACAAGTAGTGACATTGATTCAGGACTCCAAGCAATTTTTTTACTTTCCCTTTTTAAACTACAAACAAAAGAGAGGCTTGATCACCTCACAGAAGTCACTGCATTGGCCTAGGACCACCTAACACTCATGATTTCTCAGTCATTTTATCCTTGAAGTAACTCACACTTGAAGGCATCACTTACAGAATATATAATAAGATTCATGTATACAATGACAAAATCTGAATAGGGGAGTTTAGATCAAGTCAATGCTTCTAACGAGCCAATTAAAAATTAACTACCAGGGCATTTGGCTGGCTCAGTCGGTAGAGCATCGGACTCTTGATCTAAGGGTCGTGAGTTCAAGCCCCACATTGGGTGTGGAGCCTACTTTAAAACAAGACTACCATTTCATGAACTCCTACGTACTAGACAGCTGATCCAATCCTGGGCATACACTACCTCATGCAATCAGCCCAGTGATTCTGCCACTGCAAATATAATTATCCCTGGTTTACAAATGACACACATAAGGCTCATTCTACCCAAAGAAAAAGCCTCAAAGCAGAGTGTGGATTTCAACCCAGGCCTGTCACTTCAAAGCCTGTGCAGCACTCTTATCGTGCTACCTTAAATACTGTCTTACGGTTCCTCGAAACTGTTCCAGTTCTCAAGGATCACATTTCCAAATGTTTGGAAAGGCATCCACAAGAAAGGAGGTGATATGGTTCAGTGCAACAAGCAAGAGCCTACAAGCCAGGCCCACCAGGGTTAGAGTTCCAGAACCATCATTCAGTGGTTCTGAATTACCAGGGCAAGACAAAATAAAGAGGTATTAGGAGAAACTTAATAAGGCAAATTTTAAGAAAGGAGTATTACAGTTCCTAAATCATCGCCCTTAAAATTCACCGAGTATAATCCTCAGACAAAACCTGATTATTCCAAACTCTGTATGACAACCCTAGAAAAAGAAAACTCAGCCACCAAGAATAAAAGGGATATTTTAAAATCCAAACACAGAGAAAACTCTATATTTTGCCTCCTGTGTAGGTGTTTATTTTGTTTCACAATTAAGTGGCCATTGGAAGAATAAGTTTTTTCAAAGTTCTGGAAAGCCATCTTCAATTAGGCCCCGGAAAGAAATGGAATCTCTTTTAGTCATGACTCTTGTTTTCTTTGAAAGTTCATGTTTGGGTCAGCCAAGTTTTAAACGGTAAAATTATATTGCTGTGTTGTTAGTCAAGTTTGGGGGGTGGGGTGGGGGTGAAGCCGCTAGCTATTTGGATGACTGTAGGACACCTTATCTGGTTTCTATACTGAAAGAAGGGTCTGTCTATTCTTAGGCAAAAGACATCATCGTTTTAGAGGAGAAGCTTGCACTGGATTTCTATTGAATGATCCACATGGGAAGACTCAAGAAAAGTCTAGCTCTCCAAATAAAAGCTGTTTTCAGAGCGTGTGTGATTTTTCTTGGGTCAATGGAATGTCTAAGCTAAAGGGTTTTTCTTTTGTTTTCTTCCTGTGTTGCAATGTAGCCAAATAGAAAAAAATTGTGTAATGATTTTCCCCATTTATTCCTTGCCTTATTATAACAAGAATAAAGCAGTGAATAACAAATAACGAATTTAAACTATTGCTAAGTTACGAATGAGCCAGAAGCTGTACTTGCTTTTATTATAACAGTTATTTCCCTGATTGTAGACTATTACTCATACAAACCTGCACACCACATTCTCACACTCTATTAATGAAGCCCAGCCGACTTTCACATTACCATCTTTTTACTGTAACTCCCTTCATGGAGATGGCTGTTGCAGTCACAGGAACGAAGGAAGTGGTTTGGTTGATAGGAAGGCAAAACAGACCAACAACACCAGTTAAGGCAATAATTTCTGTGGGATAAAAACATTTCACTCTGGGAAGGAACTAAGTAGCCCCTGCTACCAACATTCCCAAGGGACATCGAAAGAAGTCACGAGCACCTCTGTGGTCAATACTAGGATCAGCAGAGGTCCAGGAAAGGAACTCTTGCTTAAGAGTTAAAAAACAAAACAAAACAGAAAAAACAACGCAGATGAGATCCAGGCAAAGGGTCTGCCATTTTCCATCTAACCAAAGACTTGGAGCATCTCATCAGACAGTGGGGATTAAAAAAAAAAAAAAAAGAAAAGAAAAGAAAAAAGGAAGGAAGGAAGGGAAAAGAAAGAGGAAAGAAAAGGGAAGAAAGAAAGAAAGAGGTTACTTTCTTATTGGAGAGAGCTTGAAGACCTATAGTATTTTCTGTAAAAATGTGTTAATAAGACTGGTTCTTTAAAAAAAAAAAAAAAAAAGGTGACCTTTGGGAAGTTAAACCAAAAAAATTTTTTGACTCTTGATACAACAGAACTGTATGATCAGTAATAAGTATACTGATAGGGGCCATCATTGAAAGAGAGAAGAGATGTAGGTTAATGGGAGCAGGCCTTGGTTCATTTTAAAACTACTTTTAAATATATATTAAAAGTAAAAGTCATACTCACAAATAATTACTTACCTATTGCATTGTAATATCTGCTTCACTTTTCATTGCTCTCACTAAAGAGAGGTATTTAGTCTGTCTTTAAATTTTAGCCATTTACACAGTGCCTAGCACATAGTAGGCGCTTAATCTTTTTAGAATGAAGAGATAGGTATTTTTGAAATTCATAGCCCTTTCATCCATATCTGCCTAAATTGAAACAATAAAGATGAGACAAAGGCTGCAAACCTGGCCCACTGAATGTGATGTTATGCTACACATATACTCTCAAACACATATAAACGGATTGTGCATGGATTATCCCACCCTATCCAATTAATAACAGAGAGCTACTCAAACTCAAACATGATTCTCTCCATACACTCTTTAAATACCAGTAATTTAAAAAATGCTATCACTATTCCATTTCTGTTCTTTGATATATTTTCTAATGTACTTTGGGGGAATGGATCAAAAATTAATAACTCATTAAAAGATTGGCTTTTGGGGCACCTGGGTGGCTCAGTCAGTTAAGCATCTGCCTTGGGCTCAGGTCATGATCCTAAGGTCCTGGGATCAAGTCCCACATGGGGCTCCCTGCTCGGTGGGGAGCCTGCTTCTCCCTCTCCCTCTGTACCTCCCCTGCTTGTACTCACTCTCTCTCTCAAATAAATAAAAACTTTAAAGACTGACTTTCCAAGATCTGAAAAACGTGCCCCAAAAGTACATTTCAGGGATACACATAACGAAGCCTCTTCTTTGCTTTCAGTTCTCAATCAACCTGGCTCCACGTGACAGCAGAGAATCATGACCTGCAACTTGTTTCTTCTCTTACAAAGATACTACAGGCATATAGCAATAAGTAGGATTCTCTCCTACATTGTCAACAGTGACAAAGGGACTTATGTGATTTCACATTTTTTAAATTTGCCAATTTTAGGCATAGGTTCTATACAGCTACAACCTAAAGTACTGTTCTAGAAATCAAAGTTACTAGGGCTAGGGCGTTTAATTTATAAATTACTATTTAATTTCCTCTACAGCACCCTCCCTCTTTCACTTTAAAAATAATTTAGAAAGGGGTGCCTGGGTGGCACAGTAGGTTAAGTGTCCGACTCTTGGTTTCGGCTCAGGTCATGATCTCAGCATTGTGGGGACTGAGCGCCTCAGCGGGCTCCACGCTCAGTGGGGAGTCTGCTTGAGATTCTCTTCCTCTCCCTCTCCCCCTAACTCCTCCCCAATTGTGCTAAATCTTTAAAATAAATTTAAAAAGCACAAATTGACCAACATCTTGAGAAAGGAGACAGTAGACAAAAACATATACCATTTTTTAAAAATATTGAAACCTGGAGAGAATAGTCCAATTTATTGGGCTGCTGAGCTTAGAAACTATGTAGACATCAAGAAGCCAAAACATGAAAGGAGATGGCTGCAAGAAGTTGATAAAAGGGATCTTGCTGGGTGACTTGAGAACCCAATTGCTTAAGGATGTATGGAGACCTACTATAATTGGTTAAACTTTGATTACAAAATAAAATTACAGACTGTTTTTGTATTTCACTACAAAAATTTGGGGACATGTACATCAATCATTGGATGGTATGGTTAAGGCTTCCAACACTGTCATTAACTTAATTGTTTTGCTTTTTTTTAAAAAATGGAAAACTAAATACCCTTCCAGGAGGGCTGGATTTCACGACTTTTAATTTAGGCAAAATTTAGTTTTGAAAGCACAAAGGAGATACTGCCTGGGGAATCCAAGGCGGCTTTCTAGAAGCCAGCTGTGTGCTTGAAGACAGCCAGGCACTCCTGCGCAGAAAATGGATACAAAGGCACCCCGACATGCCACCCACCACCACCCCCCTCCGCCCCCATGGCCAGCCACGTGAATCCATGTGACGACCGACGGCACAGATCTTGATGGCACAGATCGGGTCCACATCAAGAACACAGTGTTAGATGGCAACTCACTCCATCTTTTTTGGACCTCAGTTCCCTCACAGAAGAGGCTGGACTAGTGAAATTCCTTCCAGTTCTAACATAGAATTATTACATTCATGACTTTAGCTGGATGCCTCTATCCTGCCTACAAAATAAAACACCCTTAGGAAAGGAAAGAACTCTTTCAATGACCTTTTTCTCACCACCTTTCACTGGTCTTAAAAGCAGAAGCAAATGCGTTTGATTGTTTCTTAGGATTCCCACAGAACAAGAGTTACCTGTGGGGCTACAACATGGCCATGACCTCCTACACGTCCCAAAGCTTGCTGGGGCTGCTCTGAAAGTGATTTGAAAAACACAAGGTTTTGAACATATTTAAACTGTAACAGTATGCACTGTATTTCCTTAAAAAAAAAAAAAAAAGTTATGGTCTCACAGTACCTACTTCTACAATGCCTTAAAGCCCTCAAACAGGTATCTGACAGTTAACATTAATACAAAGAGATGAACAGACCGTAGGGAAGCATACTACCCCAAGCCTCTTTGGGGTGCCTTACAAAGGTTAGATTCATTTATCTGATCTATGCCGGCATTTAACCTTGGAGAACATAGAATCTACTAAGCTTCTCTAAGTCTAGTGTTGCCTCCAGTTACTCTGGATTATTTTTAAGAGTTTTTCCATTCACTCAATACTACTTAATACTTAACATTATGATTAAAAATCACAATGATTAGCACCTGAATATTTTGCCACGTGCCAGGCATGACGATATACAGTGACTCCACCCTCCTCCACCTCTCCCCCTCCCCCACAAGCCTATAGCTGAGGAAACAGAGGCACAAGATCAAGGTCACAAAGTCGGCATCTGAATCCCGGCATCCTAACCCCAGGGCCCTCCTGTTCAAATGCTGGAAGCAAGCCTATCTAGCACCTGACAATGCTGGGTGATCAAAGACGATTAAGAAAAGCATTTGGTTTACACATGGTGTAAACCATCGGAGTTTGCCAAACATATAAAAAAATTATTGCAACATGATATGTGTGCTATAACCCAGGCCTTTAAAAATCACTGTGGCAACAGAGGGGAGAGAGTGCCAGGGGAGTGCAGAAAGGCTTCCACTGAGCGGGGTACTAAAAGATGAGCAGGCATTCCTGGGGTGCAGGAAGAACAGAAAGGCATTCTGGGTACAGGACAGCTTGTGCCAAGGTACATAAAGGTGAGTGAGCTCGGGGAATCCAGTGTGGCAGGAGGGGAGGGAAGGCAGGGCAGGAACAGGGAGCTTTTACGGGCTAGCTAACTGCACCCCTTTTGGCACTGGGTCCTATGGGGCTGCCAGCAGCTCGAAAGCAGGGTTCATTTGACAGCACTCTCCTACGGGGACAGTATCTGGTAGGGTTTGAGGTTGTTTCTTCTTTTCTGAGATTCGCTTCCCCAGAGTCAGGAAGACTCTAAAAGACAGATAGGTCTCGGGAGCGAGCAAGAACATTCAGTGCAATAAACCCGTTAGCTGAATTTTGGAACCAGGCGATCCAGGCGGGAGAGAGCACACAGAAGAAAGGGTGCTAGTAAATCGGCCCCCATGACGAGCTGCCGTCAACTGGACAGCCTAGGCACATGGACCTCAATGGGGTCATGAGCACAACAGTGTGAGTGCGTTTTCTGGGGGAGAATACTTGTATGTACGTTTCACCAGATTCTCTAAAGGATCAGTGGGCCGAGAAAAACAATCACTGTTTTCAAGCAGGCTTAGAGCCAGACCTCCACGTAACTTCTAGTACCTGGGGCAATTCAAAGGCACTTGAAGGAAAACCAACAAAAACACCACTGCAAGCAAAAGGAGAAAGCCCTCCCTCCCTCTTGGGCCTTCCTGGAAACTGACAAACACGTTAGCTTCAGACTCTCTTCAAAAGGCCTTTCAGATCCGAGATCCTTATTGTCTAAGGTTGTTTGGGTCATCTTATGCAAGCCCACCACCAATTCAGAACCCCAGATGTTCAGGATTTATCGCTAAGCTACAAACCTTCCAATATCTAATCTAATTTTCCGAAGGAAAACCTTCCCACTAAATGGTGAGCACAGTGAAGAAATGCCAGAAGCCAGATCAACAGGCCAGGTACTTAATTAACTTCTCAACTAATATTTAAAAGAAAACTTAAAAATAAACCACACTTCAGCGAAACTCACTTTAATTTTCTACCACAAGATTAAAAGGATGGCTGCCTCCTGAGGAATAATCATCACCCTGGAGTCTGAACACAGGAACCCTTATTTCCAGGTTGACAATTTGGCCCCCTGGGGGATCACAAACAGCCAACCCAACATCTGTCATCACCATCGCATGACATCCCACGTCACCGGCATTTCAACATGTCATTCTCCTGTTGCTAGAATTCACTCCGTTGCTGTTCAGCTCTGTGCCGCCATCTGTAAAGCGGTGCACGGTCAAGGCAACAGAGGCAAGGTCGTCATGAAAGAGACAGAAAGAAGCCTCTGTGTACCTGGCATGGTAGGCAGCAGGGAGCAGAGGGGTGGTTAAGAACACCAGCGCTGGCGTCAACAGCAGCCCAGGTTCGAATGCTGGCCTTATCATGAAAGCAATGTGAGCTCAGGCAAGTTACTTACCCTTTCTGAGATTTCTTCAGGTTTAAAATGAGAATCCTAGCTATGCCTCATTTGATGGGATTGTTAGGAGAACTCAGTAACTTGATGTTTGTAAAATGTTTGGAACAGTGTCTGGAACCTAGTTCGCATTTGATACAAATACACTCAATCTTACCAAAATTCCTTGGTTAAGGGAACTAACCAACTATTTCAACAAAACGGAGAAAGAAGGCATGTTCAGTAAACAGGCAAATATCCAGAGTTAATTTAACGTTCCATGGGAAATAAAACACCAAAAATAATCACCGCAGTGCAAATAACTGTCGATGGAAAGAAAAGTACTTTCAAGAAAAAAAATTAAAGAGACATTTATTGATCTCCTAGCACACATTACATCACCATGCTGGATGTTAGGGGTAAGGAAATTACAGGGCATTCCACATATCTCTCTTTAGGTCACAGGAGCAGAGAATACTGATAGAGTAAGACTCAGGCCCACATACACTCCAATATATTGAGGAATGGAGTAGCCTGAACTTCTGAAGCAGGATAGCAATTTCTAAAGTAGTAATGGAGTAAAGCATTACTATTTAGTAACGGGCTGATGCTACTGTTGTGTTTTCTCTGGGAAAATAACGCAGGAGGGTCAAAAACTTTGGCAGCAGAACAGCCACGGTTCCAAGGACAGAGGGCACAATAATGTAATCATTATTGTAGCAGAAATTGCTGCTCTTTCCACCATGCCTTAATGTTTACTGTAAAGTAAAAATAAGAGCTTCCTTTCTAGATGGAATTCTGTGCCAGACACGGGGCCCCATGTTTTGTATACATTACCTAATGATTCCATGGAGTAGGCATTATCTTCATTCTCTTCAGAAGAGATAAAGAAACTCAAGTTTAGAGAGGTTAAAAGTCACCAGCCAGCAAGCATAGCAGGCTCCGAACCTAGTTATGAACCCAACACAACCATGTTGTAAGTATCGGATTTATAATTTGACGTCCAAGGTCACGAAACCTGGGCTAACCGACTGATTGCTCAATAACCTGTCCTCATCCACCTTCCCATGATAGAACCCCTTTCCAGATAGCTGTGCATGTGCTGAACACATTAAATCCTAATGGGGCGTGCTCTCTAATTATTGCTACAGTCCGCATACAACCCTATGTTCTAGATTTTGTTATTCCCAATTTACACAGAAAGAACTAGCCTCAGAGAATTAAGTAGCTTGCCCAAGATAACACAGAAGGACAGCCAGAATAGGAAACTCGCATTCAAAACCTCCCCTGGCTGACTCCCAAGCTCAAAGCACCAAGAAGCAGCAGAAAGGAAGCTCATCTCAATTTTCTAAATGCAGATCCAATGGAAACTCTTCACCATCATGCCGTTCTTCTCAACTGACCAGTGTGACTCTGTCCCTGAAAATCTACACTAAGATATTCTCTTTCCGGGAAGTCCCTTACTCCTTGACCAATTTACTCCACAGATTCTGTGGTCCTCATGGGCGCCAGTGGGCCGAAGACAGCAGAAATGAAGAACGGAGAGGAAAGAAAAAAGGGAGAAAGAGTGAAGAGAGGAAATGGAAGAAGGGGCCCGTCCTCCCAACAGCGGGTTTCCCCTTGGCCCTCCCCTCGAAGCCTCGCCCGCACCCCTCCCAGGCTTCCCCTAGCAGACCAGTCCTCACTGGTCCCCTCACAGGTAGCTAGGCAACCACAGGCGACACACACAAAGAACAGAGAGGTGCCAAGTGCTGCCCCGCCGGACTTCAAACCAAAGTAGAACTGGTGACCTATAAATACCACAAGGTGACGGAACACATGAACAGATAAGGGACACAGGCTACAGAGGTTTGACAGTCTGGGTCTCCAGGCACAGTGAGAAGAGAGCGCCCTGGTAGGGCCCTGGTGGACAGAGACCTGGAAGGCTGGGAAGCCAGATAGCAAAGCTCAGGGCGACTCAGTATCCGGGATAAAAAAGCCACAAGGGAGGCCGAACAGCTCTTAATAACGTAGCCCCAGATGTCAAAGGCATGGATTCGTAATAGACATTTCAACTGCTCACTACTTGGAGGCCTCTGAGCCGGGTCCTGGATTTCAGCCTGACTTTGGACAGGTGAAATGAACAGATAATTCACCCCTACAAAATGACCTGTGAAACAGAGAAGGCTCACGGCAGCAAACAGGATTCCCTGCTGCGCTGAGTTCACCCAGCACAAATAGTAGACAGAAACAAATATTGAAAACGCAACTTTGTTTCAGCAACACACATCCATTCCACACCATTAAGAATTCGGGATCTTTCCATTTCTTTTTTTTTTTTTTAAAGATTTTATTTATTTATTCGACAGAGATAGAGGCAGCCAGCGAGAGAGGGAACACAAGCAGGGGGAGTGGGAGAGGAAGAAGCAGGCTCATAGCGGAAGAGCCTGATGTGGGGCTCGATCCCACAACGCCGGGATCACGCCCTGAGCCGAAGGCAGACGCTTAACCGCTGCGCCACCCAGGTGCCCCTCCATTTCTTTTTAAAGGTGACTTTTTAACTTTTCCTACGACTTCTTAGGTGTGCATTTACATAAGAAAAGTGACGACAGTGAGCCCAAGTGGAAGGATTTCCAAGATCTACCCCGAGATAGGACTAAATTTATTCGGAAACATACATTGGGGTTTCTTTTGTACAGTAAGTTCCTCCAAGAGGAAGAGCCATGGAGCGCTCGTGCCTCAACAAAGCCTGGACTTGTGTGTACAACAACAGTGAATAATCCTACACAGCCCAGCCCAAATGCTACTACTGCTTCTAAGAATTTTTCTTCAATCTCCAACCCAGGGATAACTGTTATTTTTATCTGTTACAACAGTCTTTTCTAACTCTGTTTAATACTTTCCACCTCCCCCATGAGTTGTCCAGAGGGCATTGCACATAGTAGGTATGCAAAAATTTTCTCCAAAAAAATCATCTATGTGATGTTGTGCTTTCAAATTTAACAATACCAAATAGAGTACATGGAGAGGACATTTGCACTTCAAGGAATCTTGAATGGCTAACACACACACACACACACACACACAACTATGGAGGATTCATGAAAACACCGCCTGAAAAAGGAAGCCAAATAATGCCTCCAACTTCTTTAAGAAACCGACTTTGAAAATGATTGCTGCAGATGTGCCTGTCCAGAACTAAAGTTAAATTAGCCTGGGAGCTGCAGTCTGGTGATAACTTTCTTAGTGCCAGGAAGTTGGTGAGTATGTGATTAAACATGTTTCCGCCCTTAGCTCCACCCTAGATGCTATCGTTCACCAACAAGGCTCTGCAGCTGACCAGCTCACACCGCACTCAAAAAAAAAAAAAAAAATCCCTAAGAAAAACAAAACAAACCATGCCAAATTTTCACACAAGTAATTGAAACTCTAAATCCCCTCCCATGTGTATATTTTTTACTCATCTTCACAACTCGCACAAATTTAAAACATAGAAGGAAAATAAGTTAACACTGGCCATTTTCGTGACTTCAAACACATAAACATTTTAGACTTTTAACTCACAATATCACTAAAATAGTAACTAGCCTGTCAATTGATTCCAAGTTTCTAACGCATTCCTACCTACTGTTCCTAGATAAGCCCCAGGACTCTTAACCTTCCACCCCTGAACTATTTGGCTACGTTCACAGAGAAAATGCCAGAATATGAAACACATAAGGACTTGGCAAATTTGCACGAGCGTTTTCCTTTCTAACCTACCTCTGTTCAAGCTTTGTTGAAGTCCCTAAGTTGATTCCTTGAGTGCATAATTCTCCCAAAATACACTAGCTTTTTAGAAATCCCCAAACGGAGTTTTGCTAAAAGTTAGCCTCATTTCTCAGAAAATAAATACTTTTATACTTCATGAAAAATGTCCCTATCTAGCTCTCTGACCTTAAACCAGTCAATTCATACCTTTCTGGCCTACAATCTCCTCAATCAGTGATTTTATACTATTTTCAAACATTTTTAACCTTTTGACTTGGGCTTTGATATCTGGTGAAAGTCCTCCTTCATAGTTCTTTTTCAAACTTCTCTTGGCTTTATATACATTTATTAAGTCCAGCTGAACTTCAGAACTAGTTTGTCAACTTCTTTAAAAATTATTTTGGGGGCACCTGGGTGGCTCAGCCGTTAAGTGGCTGCCTTCGGCTCAGGGCATGATCCCAGGGCCCTGGGATCGAGCCCGCATCGGGTGGGCTCCTCTCCTGGGAGCCTGCTTCTTCCTCTCCCACTCCCCCTGCTTGTGTTCCCTCTCTTGCTGGCTGTCTCTCTCTGTCAAATAAAATCTTTTAAAAAAAAGTTTTTGAAAATTTTATTGACTTGTATTTAATCTGCAAATTAATTTGGAAGAAATGGACCTTATAATACCCACCCAAGAATACAGTCTTTATTTTCATTTACTCAGGTCTTTTATGTCCTTCAGAATACAGTATTCGTCAGGTAGTTCTTGTAAACTTGTTTTTACTGCTGTCCAGAATACTATCCTTTTCATTTTTTTCATTATGTTTTCTAAACTGACTATGCTGGCACACTGCTTTCCTGTGCTGGTGTGTTTTAAAAAAAAAAAAAAAAAAAAAAAGCACTGCAATTGTGTTTATCTTGTCTGGCCACCTTACTGAAGTTATTAGTTCTAATTTTTTTTCAATTGATAATCTTGGATTTTTAAGCACATCTTGGATTTTTAAGCACACACTGACAGCAACAATGACAATTTGGGCCTAGCCTTAAAAGACAGGGAAAAAAAACTAGAGAAAATATTTCCAAAAATACATATATTAGGCAATATTTACAGTAAAGACCAGCTAAGAATCAGTAAGACAACTTTAACAGAAGAAAGGAATAAACCAAATAGTTTAAAAGACTAAAAACTGGTGAACACATTAAAATGGTAACTTCATTAAAATACAAATTAATGAAATACCTTCTTTCAGCCAACGACTGCCAAATAAGATAGATAATATCTAATGTTGGAAAGCATATGGAATAATGAACACTCCAGATGGGATTATAAATTGGTAAATCTTTTTACAGGGTAATTCAGCATTATCAAAGAATTAAGTGCATACTCTCATCCAGAAATTCCACTTCTAGGAATTTTTACATTATACTCAGGTTCTAGAGTTAAAGGGTAAATTATACAATGCCTTATGGTGAAAAAACAAACAAACAAAAAAAACACAACATCTTGATGATCCCATAAACTATTCAAGTATATGTAATTCTTTTATTCAAAAATGCTTAATATACATAAATATAAGTTATATTTACCAATGTACATAGATCCTAAAGAATACACGGACAAAATAAAATTTATTTTTTTTGAGAGAGAGAGAGAATTTTCCATGCCCAAGGCTGAGCCCAAGGTGGGGCTTGATCTCATGACCCTGAGAGCATGACCTGGGCTGAAATCAAGAGCTGGACGCTTAACTGACTGAGCCACCCAGGCGCCCCAAAGATTTTAGTTTTGATTATACAGGAGTATATACGGTCAAATTCTAACAAGTCAAATGCATAAAATGCAACTTTACTGCTTTATTAGAAATAACAGCACACCTGTTTCTATATGCAAAGAAGCTTCTTGCAATATCATTAAGTAACAGCAAAAATATGGAAAATAATTCAAACGTCAGTCAGCGGGGAAATAAAATATATTATTGTATATCTCTACAATGTAATACTATAGTCCTACACGGCTATTACAAAGAATGAACTACTGCTGTATATTCTGACATGGAAGATTTAGGATTTATTGTCAAGTTAAAAATAGAAAAACGTATTGCATGTTACAAAACATTTTTATCTGTATCTAAGTGCATAGAAAGACGCATATTAAGGGTGCCTGGGTGGCTCATTCGGTTAAGCATCTGCCTTCAGCTGGGGTCATGATCTCAGGGTCCTGGGATGGAGCCCTGCATAGGGCTCCCTGCTCAGCGGGGAGTCTGCTTCTCCCTCTCTGTCTATGACCCTGCTCTCTGCTTGTGCCCTCTCTGTCTCAAGTTAAAAAGAAAGAAAGGTGCATATTAAGGCATTAACTCCAAATACACTTCTGGAACAGGATGAGATGGGAGACTGAGGAGAATATTACATTATTTGCCGCAAGTACGTCTGTATTTTTATACCTTAAAAATTACAAGTACTTATTACTTTGTAATGTTTTTTTAACAGAAAACTGAGGGGCCGTGGTATTTATGGTTCTGTGCAACTTTCTAAGTTTATGAGAAACAGGTGTCCTGAGGAGTCTCCATGTCGATTTCAGCTACTGATAATCCGTTATCTGGGAGTGACTAGTGAAGATTCATTGTGCCGCGCACAGACCACAAAGAAGAAAAACAGAGCTGGCATCCAACAATTCCAAACATTCTGGTAGACACTTAAATACCCAGGCAATGTGATCCACTTTGTTTTGTGTCCAAATGACAGTAAACTCTCTGAACATTTTAACAGACTTTTCAGTGATCACAAACACGAAAGATTTTATTGTATTCTTAGAGAAGGTAAAAAAAAAATAAAAAATAAAAATAAAAATCTGTGTGTTCCTTTGAAGAACAACTTCCCCCACCAAAAGAACAATAAATGGAAAACATCAAGAGGGCAGAATGAGGGTAGAAGGGTGGATGTGTAAGACTGGAGAGCAAAGACCATGCTATTTCCTAGGGATTAACATTTACACAAACACTGACTACAGTAATGGAGGGCCTTTTCCATCCTTTATCATTTTGTTTAGTTTATCTGGACGATGATGCAAAACAAACCCAAAACGAAGCAGGGGACATGGCTACTATCTGTGCAACTCTTCCAACACGTAAGTCACCCGGAAATCCAGACACCACTCTGTGTCCGGGCTCACAGGGATTTCCCAACTCTGAAAATCCCACATTGCAATGTAACAGGACTTGAAATCTTACAAAAGGGATTCATTGTGCTACTTTAAAGTCGAGCCCTATACACAGTCTCCTTAAGTATAAAACACACCGTCAAGCTGACCAACTCCAGCAGCACTGATCTTAGATGAAACCCGACGTTCTTCCCTCTGTGCAATGTGCTTCACGTGTCGTTTTCTCCAGGAGCAAGCAGAGACACTGCAGGACTTCCACGTGCCCAACAGCGAGCACGGCATGGTGTGTCCACGCAACGCCATCTAACACACCGAGCGGTTAACCGCATGGTCCTGGCCCAGGTGCTCCCCACGACAGAGCCATGACATCCTCCCAGCCAAGCCCAGTCCCAGGTCTGTTTGGATCTCTCCCCATCTCCTTGGGGCCTGTTCCAGAATCTGGGGTCTGACATGGTAAATGATACAAATGCTTGGAGAAGTGAATGAAGCTCAGAAGGACAAAAGCAGAGTCCTCCAGGAAAAAGTCCTGCAGAGGCAGCTCTCTGGCAAGGGGGCCGGTGAAAAGGTTTTAAGCAGGATGACAGAGCGCATCTCCATTTTTTGAAAGGTTACCCTGGCTGTCCTGAAAAAGCAAGGATTACAGGGAGTCCCAGCCGGTAAGGCAGTGTGGAAAGCTCTGTCGGTCACCTGCATAGGATGGTTAAGGGAGAAGGATGGAGAGACGTACACAGATTTGAGGGAGGCAGAATTGTTTTTGGTGAGGGACTAGTTAGGGAGGGAGATGGAAGAGGTGGGCACCTGGGGGAGGGGGGACAGATGTGGAACACAGGAGGTTTGGGGGTGAGGACAAGGACATCAGTTACTGGAAGGGTTAAGTTCTTTATGGTATGGAAGACATCCAATTCGAAGTGGTGTGGACCCCTGGATGTTTGAATCTTATGATCACGGCAGAACTCTGGGGTAAAGGACGTCCTCCATAGGCATGCAGAATAAGAAGAAACGAAGACAAAGGACAGAGGTTCGAAGGTATACTTTCATTTTAAGGACCAAATCAACAACAACAAAAAGAAGAAAAGGAGAATAAAGGAGCAGGGGTAGAGAGGGGGAGAAAAGTCCATAGTAACATAGAAGCCGAGTAAAGAAAATGTCATGAACAGAGAAATCAAAAAATAAAACCGGTCAGTAATGGGATAACAAGCAATTTTTGTTTCCTATATTTTACTGTATTTTCCTAGGATCCTTGGTAGACATGTTTTAAGTAGGCCCCAAGGGCAGAGTGGAGCCCAACGTGAGGCCTGAATTCACAACCCTGACATCAAGACCTGAGCTGAGATTAATAGTCGGACTCTTAACCAACTGACCCACCCAGGGACCCCTCAAGGAATCTTTTAAAAGAAACACTGTGCAAAGCGTCTGCTATACTGTCTCATAAATTTTATAGTTATAGGCTATGATCCATCCAGAGCGTGTGTGTTCTGAGTTCCTTTACTGGGTCTGGTCATCTGTCCGCTCCAGCTTCGTGACCAGTGACACACATCACCCAGCCTCCTGTCCAAGGTCTGGAATCCCAGCAGAGCAGAGCTGGCTGGCCTACACACAAATGGTCCAGTGACCCTGGGTTCATTAGCATACTGTTGGAACCAAACAAGCCAACCGGCAACAGACCCTGCCTACTTTGTCCTACTTCCCACAACTACGAAAGCCAAACCAAAGCTCCCCAACTCTGCACCATTTCCTATAAACAAGAGATTGCCTATAAACACAGATAGAGGAGGTCCAAGACTTACCAAAAATATTTGTTTACTGCCTCTAAAAAGGACTTATGTTACTTAGAAGGGACCTGCCCCAGCATGAACCACATCATTAATGAAAATGAGAGCAGCCGACAGCATAGATAGTAACCAATGACCTATTGTTCTGATGACACGAGAAAGGTATGACCAAGATACTTCTAAGAAATAGTCTACTCATCTCTCTTGACCCACAGCACCATCTGGCATGTTCTACAGAGCTTACCATCTCAGCCTACTCCAAAAAGGGTGCTGTTAAGACCTTTCATTCTGTCCATATCACAAATTAACACAAAGCACGGGAGTTATTTACTTGACATCTGGGATCCAGAAAGAGATGACAGCTCTTCCTCCAGGGAGAGAAACAGGGATCAATTAGAACAATGCAGTTTCTTTCTTTCTTTCTTTCTTTTTTTTTTTTTAAAAGATTTTATTCATTAGAGAGAGTGAGAGCGCACGTGCATGAGTGAGTGCATGGGCAGGGAGGGGCAGGAGGAGAGGGAGAAAGAGTCTGAAGCACGAGGAAGGGCTTGATCCTACAACTGTGAGATCATGACCTGAGCCAAAACCCAGAGTCAAACGCCCAACCGACTGGGCCGCCCAGGCGCCCCTGCCCCTTACTTCAAAAAAGGGAATGGGTTCCAGACTCAGCTGCCACATTGCTCAAAGTTAGGCTACTGAACAAAAGCAACGCATAGGTCCCTTCCAGCTCAATAAACCGAGAATAACATAAATCTATGTCATTACACTGACAACCAGAATGAAAAAAAAATCTTTAAAACTGGATTTTGAACATGTACATTTCCATGTTTACATACTACTGTTTGAAAAGAAATGTCTGTTTTGTGAAAGGAAACAAACTCTTGAAGTAATCTACATTGAGTATTTATACATTTTCAATCTTTTAAAAATGGAGCATGATTTGAATGCTGTACCTGCCATTTGTTTTATTGTACTGTTTTATTAGGTAAACTCTACCCTCAAATGCGGGGCTCAAACTCACCACCCTGAGATCGACATTTGCCTGCTCCACTAACTGAGCCAGTCAAGCACCCCATCATTTCTTTTTTTAAATACAGCATTTTAAAAATAATTTACTTCAAAATAATTCTTGGGACAAGGAGCTTACGTGTCCAGAAAGTTTACAAATTTTGGATTATTTTGTCCATGTGGATTTTTACTATACTTGGTCGAGGGCGAGAATCACAGAGATGGGGGTGCTAAAAATAGACGTTATAAAGCGGAGGGGAAAGTACTTGTGAGAGCCGGACTTGCAATTAGCAAAAAGCGGTATCACCAGTATTAAAATAGGAAATCTGAGCCCATTCCAGGAACAAGGTCCTGGACTGCCACAGCCATCGAGCTTCACAGGCTGGCCCAGCTCCCCAACAGAAGTCCCTGGGCCCAGTGGACAGCCTTATAAGGCAACCACGCTCAGAGAGAAGATAACAACACTGAGCACTTAACATTTCCACAGGCCTCTACAAATATTAACTCATTAGTTCTCACGGTATTCTGGGAGAGCTCCCCCACTGTCATTTCCAAGAGACTGGAGAAGGTGGCCATCTGACCCCCTACAGTTAACGATGCCAAAATGGGTAAGGGGCGGCAGCTCTCCTTGGGTGCTTGGTTCGGGGCCAAAAGCGCCTCAAATTGTGTCAGGAATGGAGTAAACGCTTTCTTATTAACGAACAGGAAGGAGGAGGAGGAGGATTTTTCAACTTTGACAGTGAGGAACTGGCTCCAGCCTCCCCCCTTCCAGCTCCCACAGCGTCTCCATAGGATTCCAATCCTTGGAATAATTAAGACTCCTACTTGAACAGGCTAGGAAAAGGCAGCAAGATCCAGGCAAGGCTGTGGAGTCAAGACATGGCTTGTGAAGACAGGAAACTTGGTCCCCCCAAGTGGGTTTTCATTCTCCAAGAGGACACTTAGTACCCGCCTCTTCGCCTCCTTGAATGAATTTGGCAATCGTAATTATAGTGCCTGTAAGAAATAAGACAGCCATCTCTACAGCTTGGAGAGGGTTAAGGGGTCTTGGGTTTTTTTTGTTTTTGTTTTTTTTAATTAAGAAAATCTCAACATAGTAGTTATCAAATAAGGTTTCTTGAAAATCTATACCATAGGACATCTTATGGCCAGGTGCTGGAAATATACAAGAGCAGCAGTTCACTGTGTGTGTGTGTGTGTGTGTGTGTGGGTGTGGGTGTGTGTGCGCGCGCGCGCGCGCTCATAATTTCTAAGTCACCTAGAATAGAAGCTCTGCTAGACTTTAAAGTCTCCACAAGATCAAGACTCAGCTTCATTCATGGATTCTCCCCCAAGGCCTACTACGTGTACAGCACAAAGTCAGTGCCCCACAGGGATCTGTTGGTCTTTAAAGAAAGAGGAAAAAAAAAAAGGCTCAAGGTCCAAATAAACAGATAGACGTAGATATATGTGACGTGCATATATGAGGCAGCACATTCAGTAGGTAAGTCAGAGTCTGACATCATAATACTTTGGAGGGAAAGCTCCATGGGCAAGTAGGAAAGGCCACAGGGTAAGCCTGGAAGAAAAAAAAAAAATGTAAACGCCTGCAGTGGATGGAAGAAAAGCACTGTATGCACTAGAACATCAGGGACCTGGAGGTGGAACACCTTAGTTAAGAACAGAGCACCCAAAAAGTGGCAACAACTGAAATATTCAAGTGATGAATGAATAAACAAGATGTGTTATATATCCATACAAGGGAAACACTACTCAGCCATAAAAAGGAACACAGTACTCAGGGCGCCTGGCTGGCTCAGTAAGTAGAGGATGCAGACTGACTCTTGCTCTCAGGGTCGTGAGTTCAAGCCCCATGCTGGGCACGGAGCCTACCTAAAGAAAGAAGGAACACTAGACTAGCTGCTGGGTGGAGTCTGAGGAGACCGTGCCTACAGGAAGACAGCAGACAAGTTCAGAAATGCAGGAAGGGGCCTGGGCAGGGGTTGCTTTGTCCGGTAGAGAAGTCTGGATCTGGGGGTGTCTGGGTGGCACAGTCGGCTAAGTGTCCGACTCGTGGCTTAGGTTCAGGTCATGATCTCAGGACTCTATCTCCCTCTGCCTCTGCCCTGCCCCTGCTCACGAGTGCTAAAATAAACCGTAAAAAAAAAAAAAAAAAAAAAAAAAGTCTGGATCTTACCTAATGACGACAACAAATGGTGACGTCCTGGGCTCTCCCATATTCAGAGCACTTTCATATACCTCAGACCCTTTGATCAAGGAATTTGCAAATGTTTTCAGGTGCTAGCTGATTTATGGGAGTAACACCTTTGGAAGAGTCATCTGCTATGAGACGCAAATGGACTAGGGGTGAGAAAGGCAGTGGAGGCTGGGGATGTCATTTAGAGTCCAGACGGAGGGTGGGGTGGGGTGGGGGGAGCAGGACGGAAAAGATGGAAAAGAATAGACTATGGCATGAAGTCCAAGGCAACCCAGAGTTTCTGAAACTAGAGATGCTATGTATAACTGGGTGACCCACCTCCTTGAAAAGAACTTGCCACGTTGCTGGTCACGGAGGACCTGGGCAAATCTCCTATCTCAGATTCCTCTGTGAAAGCAGAATCCCAAGAGGCACGAGGCTCAAGGGACCTCTTGATCTCCTTATTAAATTTACTTCAAAGAACAGTCCTCCAAACTGGCGTTGAGGTTCAGCATAAGAGGACAGACTTAGACTGAACTGCCTACGTCTTCAAATCCAGGCTTTGGTATTTATTAGTGACCTAGACCAAGTTATTTACCTCTCTGAGCCTCAGGTCCTCACCTGCTAGCGGAGGGAGGCTAAAGGAGCTAGCATACAAGAAGCGATGTGAGCAATGCCTAGAACCAAGTCCACAAGACCCACTTGTAAGCCATCCATTACAGTTCTCAGGTCAGCTAGGCTTCTGTACAGCACTTACCAGTTTGCGAGCCTGTATTTACTTGTGCTTTTATTTGTACAGTACACACTTCTCCACTACCCTGAAAGCTCCAGGAAGGTCAAGTTCAAGGTCTGTCTGCTGCCCAGTGTGTCACCAGGGCTTCATACAGCAGGAGGGCAGTATCACTGGACGGACTCTCTCACCTAGCAATTACACATTTGGTTTCCAAAGCCAAGAGCCACTGCGACTGATACAAAGCCATGCTATCCTTGAGAGTCAGAATGGAGACGCAGTCAGGGAGTAAATAGCCTCATCGAGGAAGTGAAAGGAGGAATAGTCAAAGAGGAAAAGGCTTTATTTATCCAGTATGCTAATCTGAAAGTCTGTATGGCCTTGCAAGCCTAGTTTAAAAAAGAGAGAAAAAAAAAAAAAGGGTTTAGCATATGGACATTGGGTTCTGCAGGTTACAGATCTATCCTGCATGGAACTGGCATGGAACGGGCATGGTTGGGGAAACCAATGACAAAAAAAGTCTTGAAGATATCCTTATCGTGGTCATTCATTTACTTATTTATTCATAAAAGGTAACAGCCAGTTAGGGTCCTCCTTGCCATATAAATACACCCACCTTCGTTCCTACTTCCAAATTTTTATGACGGGGACACTCCTACCCCAGTGCCCATTTCTATCAATTTCAATCTTACCAGTTCATTAAGGCTCATCTCTTCCACAAGGCTGGTTTTATTTTCATCCACACTGATCTCTTTGAATTTCTGAGCCCTGTCTGTATTACACAACTTGTCAATTTATATAGGAACCCAGTATTATTTTCCCATTGTTTTCTGCGCTGACTAGGTCTTTCCAAGTAGGAAAGGAAGTAGGCAGGAAAAGTGCTTCTTGGTAACCACCTCTACACATCCCCACCGAACAGCCAACAAAACACCGGGTTCAAGGCCTGTCTTCAACCAGGACTAATGACTGTACCCCCAGGGGAGCTGAACCTCTTCACCACTAAACAATGTTCCCCTTCACTGACTCCTTCACCAGCTGTCAACTGAAATCAAGGGCTCAAGGAAAAGAAGGCACGTTTTTTATTTGCAAAGGAGTCTCCAGTCCCTTTGAGAAAGGCATTATGTGCATCTAAATTCAGTATTTCATGACCTCCATGGGAATTTATCCTGAAAGACTGTTAAAGCTAAATGAGATGCAAATTCCATTCATATGTAAGAGTCAGGATGAGTCAAGACTGAGGTTTCCATTACATCTGGTCGTTTCCTCGGGTCACACTCTTAAGAACATGTGTGTAGGTTTTGTGGAGGGTGTGTGCTCTGCAGGAATGTTCTGTTAACAATTAAAGAGGCCTTGTGGGCTGGGGTTGCCCTGCTTATACAGGGAGACCTGAGCTTTCCTCTTCAGACAGCGTTTGGCTCTGGCTAGATAGTGGGCACCCACAGGGAACACAGCCCCTGCGGGGAAGAGGAGATGCCCTGGTGGTCTGTCTCTCAGAGGAACACTTGTGCCCACTTGGACACCGGAACTCCAGGCCCTCCTCCTCAACTCAGAGGGGAGGAAAACACTTCCACTAGTAGATACACTGCACAGTCCACACCTAATAAAGGCATCGTTTTAACTCTATAAAAGCTCCTTCCTCCTCCAATTTGATTATGTTCAACTGACCAGTGTGTCCAAGAATGTCTCTCTTCTCAAGCGCAAGCCCTCCATGTTGACCAGGAAAGCCGAGATGGGAGGTATCCACCAGCTCTGAGACACAGGTTTCCACAGCGGAACATCTCCGAAATCGAGATGCCTTTTACAACTCAGTTTTTAAATTGGCAGGGTTATTGGTTCACCTGAAAACTGTTGCAACGGATTCACTGAAATGCTCTAGACACGCACACAGAACACCCCAGGTACTGGACTCCTCCCCGGTCACTGAGTTTATAGCCAGCAATATCTATCAGGGACCTAATACACGAAGATCACAAAATCAACACTTTCCATGGTGTTCAACTGAACTTGAGAAGGACATCTCCAGAAATTAGGCATTTTGGGGCCTACCGCAGTACAAGAAACAGTTGGGAAAGGTCTTGAAGTGGGGTGGGGTTTTTTGTTGTTGTTCAAGCGGATAAGTCATGTCCAAGCGTTGTGCAGATCAGACAGGACTATTACGAATCACAGAACGCGAGTGTGGAAAACTCCACAGGAGAGAGCCACCTTTGAAAACATTTTACAACCGCGGTGGCATGGGATGCAGGAAAAAGGGGCCTGCTGATAGTCTTGGTGGGAGTAGAAGTTAGTACAATGTTTCTGAGATTTGGCAATAAACATCAAATGTCTTAAAAAGAATGCATGCCCTTTGACCCAGAAATTCCAGTTCTAAGAGCTTAAGCTTAGGAAATCACTAAGGGTGAACACACAGATTTAGCTAGGAGGATGTACAGCAGTGTTTATACCACAAAGCTGGAAACAAGCTCCATGCTCAATAAGGGATGGGTAAAATATATGAAGAATTAAAAATGAGGCAGGAGAAATGTACCCACTGGCACGCAAAGATGTTCATGACCTAATACTAAGTTAAAAAAAAAAAAAAAAGAATGTAAACACTTTTAAAGTGTGATCTCATTTTTGTTAAAATAGAAGGGAGTGTACTCGTACACAGAGAGAAAAGGACAGAGATCCATCCTGAAGTATTAACACTGGTTGCAGAGAAAGGAACTGCAGAAGTGTTGGGGGTGTTTTTGTTTTTTTGCTTACCTGCATTTGAGGAGGGTGGGGGAGGGAGAGGAGGGGATAATGTGGGTGAATTTATTTTCCAGTAAGAAAAAGGGAAAACTTGGGACACAATGTGATCCAATTAGGCGAACAAATTGGTTTAGGAATCTCGGAAAGGAATCTCAATCCTTAAAAATCAAAGAAAAAATCCAATGGATTCATTACCATTATTTTAATCTCTTAGACACAATACATTACTACCCTTCCTCTGAGGAATGTTGGGAGAAACGACCGAGAGAATTAAGTGCATAACAGGATTTAAAATATGCACAAACATCCCAGGAGGAAATCTCTGTGGTACGTGGCCCAGTGCTGTAGAAGTGGGTACTACAAATGCCCAGAACAGCAACAAAAAATTACATTAACATCCTAGAGCTCCCACAAGGGCAAACCACCTCAGGACTTCACAACGAACAACAGGCTTTCTCCATCCCATCCCTATAGGAGAGATTTCCTCTGAAAAAAACAATCCATTAGAAATGGGGAAGGAGGGGAGGTATTTATGACAGGCTTTCCAAGGAATAGGATTGCAATTTCAGTTTGGAAAATATAATGCATAGTTTTGCGGAGAGATTTCAGAGAGCACTGGAATGAGTGGGAGGACCCAGGTCACACGAAGGGATTTCTGTGCCTGCGTCTCCTCTGCACTGAGCAGCACCCAAGTTTTACTTGGGCTGCCTTTATTAATGAGTAAGGAAAATGGGGCGCCTGGATGGTGCAGTCGTTAAGTGTCTGCTTTCAGCTCAGGGCGTGATCCTGGCGTTCTGGGATCGAGCCCCACATCAGGCTCCTCGGCTGGAAGCCTGCTTCTTCCTCTCCCACTCCCCCTGCTTGTGTTCCCTCTCTCGCTGGCTGTCTCTCTCTCTTTCAAATAAATAAAATCTTAAAAAAAAAAAAAAAAGGAGGGGGGGAAATAACACTTTTTTGTTGACTTCAGGATAAGTTCGCACCAACAGGATTTCTCTGCATAATCATGACCCATGAAACAAGAGCAATTTTCATGTTGATTAGAGGCCTGCGGGGCTGATGGAATGGAGGGGCAAGGGCAGTTAAGAGCTAAAACTTCTCCAATGTATATTTGCCAAAATCAGAAACTCACGATATTCTAAAGCCCCATAAGCATTTTTCAGGCTTCGTCCCTCCCCCCTCCACTCCCCTGACTTTTTTTTTAAGATACAGAGTCTGCAGGCTGGGTTCACTATGACCAAATGGCAACAGATGCCGATCTTGCAGAGGGCAAGACACTTCCCTTTGATCATCCAAGAACATGGAGAGAATGGACAAACATTCCTGATCGGGACATTTTCCCTTGGCTTCAAGGTTTACCAGTGGTCTCATGAACGTGAAGAGTGATGGGAAAAGCTGTTCCACCGCCCAGTAAAATCAGATCCACTCTATCCCTGAATCCATCAAAACTACAAAGGAACCTAGGTGGAGTATACTGGTTTGGGAATGTTCAGTCTTCCCGACCATTGCTTGCAAGGCTGATGCAGAAACGGGTCTCAAGGGAAAGCATTCCAGCGCCATGCACCGCTTAGTTAATAAGCAGCTTAAACGTCGTGGGTAGACGATCACTGGTATTTTTATCTCTTCTTTGTAAAAATACAAGTGATGTTGCCACAGATAATAACTGGAAAATAGCAGATACTTTAAAAATGAAAAACATACGCCAAGTGTACATTGTATATAAGCCCCCAAAAGACTCTAAGTCAGTACATATCTCCACATGTGTAAATTAATAACACTACCATGGTAAGCTTTCTCCAAAGTTTATGCGTTAAAAAAATGAGAAACCCTACCAACACATCAGACACTGGAATTCTCAAAGAGAATCATTTTTCCCGGTAAGCCCTGGAATTTACAATGATGGGGTCTCTCAAACAATACTGCCCCCCTCAATTCATACTTAAGATATAGTCTTCCAACACATTTAATACACGAACAGAGCCCCTTCACACCGGGATCTCTAAGTAGCAGCCTCAATCTTCTCTCTGCTGTTCTGTTACGACTCTGGAGCTGTGAAGTAAAGCAACTCTCTCCCCCTAGCACACCAGTGCCCACCAAATACATCAGCAGGCCTTTCTAAAAATACAGTCACAACATAAAGCCTAAGAATAGTGACGCAACAATGTTCTTTGAAAAGATGTTTGTCGTTTTCAAGTGTTCTGAAAGCTAAGTAAACCACAAAACCATTTTCAACAAAATGTGTGTTTCTAATTATTAGTGGGAAGATTTATATTCCTGGGGGGGGAAATGGTGTGCCTGGAAGAGAAGAAGTTCATTGCAACAAGTCAGCAAGAATTTGTAAAGGCAAAATAATTTTGATAAGACAGAACTACTTTGCTCGCAAAATAAAATTCAGGATCCCGCTGTACTCATAGTGAAAATAATGAGCAGTCACTTTAAAGTGCGGGAACATTCCAAAGGAGGGGCAAGGCCCCACATCTCTTCGTATGGGCCCGCTATCTAACACAGCAATGATTACAAACCCCATTAGTCAAGAGGCAGAAGTCATTTGCTATTATTGGATCACCCGCTTAGACTTAGAAAATGAAAAAACAGTTAACACGAGTAATTCAAATCTTTGATTCATTTGTCAATCCACATTTACTTACAGAGACCTAGATCATACAAAATAGTTTCTCCCCCTTTCCTCATTCTGTGTGTCTCTGCATTTTGCTGGTGATGGGTTTTTCAAGAAGTCCAGATTAAAGATGAACGTCACACAGCGTGTAATTCTGCCTCACCTCGTTCCTTCTTGCCTCTTGGGGGGTAAGAAGCCACACTATCCCAAAGAGCCACCCCAGGCCCTACTCTCAAACCACTCTGGCACTCACAGTGGGCACCACCTGGGACACTTGGGAGGGCGAACAGGACAGGCATTTTCTCCCCTCCCCCATGAGGATGGCTAAGAAGAGATTAATTTCGTAGCTCAGGGTTTCTGCATAACCCCTTCTCAAAACACAAAGACTCAGGATGGGCCGTAAAGAGTCCTTTTGTTTACAGACGGTCATTTCCTGCCTGTTAGCTCACACCCAGAAACTCCCACCCATTTCTCAAGGAGAAGCACTGATTTTCTTAGTGAAAAAACAACAACAAAGCAAAACAAAATTTCAGGCTTAAAACCAGCCCCCACCAACAGCTACCCCCTCCACCCGAGATGGAACTTGGCGGCTGGCGGGGCACCAGGAGAGAATCCTCTATCAAGATTCAGAAATGGAAGGGGAGGGGCGCCTGGGTGGCACAGCGGTTAAGCGTCTGCCTTCCGCTCAGGGCGTGATCCCGGCGTTATGGGATCGCCCCACGTCAGGCTCCTCTGCTGTGAGCCTGCTTCTTCCTCTCCCACTCCCGCTGCTTGTGTTCCCTCTCTCACTGGCTGTCTCTATCTCTGTTAAATAAATAAATAAAAAAAAAATCTAAAAAAAAAAAAAAAAAAAAAAAAAAAGAAATGGAAGGGGAATGAGGCAGAAACACAGGAGAGGAATTAGGATTCTTTTCTAGCACAGCAGGCATTGTCTGTCCAATCCCCCGCGATTTAGCTAAGGAAATGAGCTTAAATGCCAAAGCAAGCAGCTTAAAGGACTTGTCCTAGGTCCCTCAGCAAAGAAAAAAAAAAAAAGAAGAGTATCAATGATCTGGTCAAGGACTAACTAATCAGAGGACTTCTATACCACTGTCTACATACCACGGTCTCTAAGACTAATGGACAAGGGATGACAGTGGAGTTTAAGAAGTTTGCTCAAGGTCAAGTACTAGGACATAAATGCCATAAATGGGGATAAATCCAATGGCCTGCATTTTCATGAGTGCATTAGTATGCTCGATTAACAGGCACTCTGGTGACCAAAGTAATGACGACTTACATTTTTTTCTTCCCGAAATGTCATCTGCTCTGCTTTACAGGGAATCAAAACAGTTTGAGTCTGTGAGGCTGACAAGTTGGTAGAAATGGTGGCTGGAAGTTGCCTCCTCCATAAAGGTTCACAGAGCCCAGATCAGGCCTTCCCTCACAGCAGCCCATACAGGTGCTTTAAGGCTGGATTTGCCCAGCTAAAGCTTGCCTTATCCTGAGCTATGCCTTTTGCAGGCAAGAGGAGGAAAGCATACTGAGCTTGGGGCCAGACTAAATCAGACGAGAGTGCCAAGTCTATCTCCAAATCAATTCCACCTGGGTTGTTAACATTAACCCTTTGCAACCCCACAGACACATCAGAACAGGAATCTAATTCATCTTGCCCTACTTTTACTTATCACACCTTGCTGGGCCCGCATCACACTCCCAGTTCTGTGGAATTTTATGCTAGGTTTCTGTTCTAACTGGACAAAGGCAAAGATTCCCTCATGTGTGCAAAACCGCTATATATGCCCCCGGACAAAGGACCTAATCACTTACCATCTAAAATTCCTGGCTCAGAAACTAATATAACACTGTATGTTAACTAGCTGGAATTAAAAACTTAAAAAGCCAAAAAATAAATTTCTGGCTTACGAGCATGTGATGATTTTACTTTCTGATGTAATTAAATGGGGATGCGCATCCAGAAATCATCTTGAAGGCAGCAATAATCAAGATTTAATTCAAAACTGCTGGAAAAGGTTTAGGACAATGTGGTATATTACACAGGCCCCCAGTTTGACAGATTGGTTCATATTCCAGTCACTTAACAAATTTATTGGGCAGTTCCAGACATTGTTCTAGGCATTGAGGGTTACAGCCTTAAACAAGACAGAGGTCCCTGCTGCCAGGGAGTAACATTCCAGGAGTATAAGACAAGTACATTAAGTAATGTCAGTGAGTAACAACTATCTGGAAAATAAAAGAGGGATAGGATAGTGGTTGGGAATGTGGGGTACTTTAAATCTGGAGATCAAAGATCTCTCTGGGTAACATCTGAACCGATATCTGAATGAACAGCAAGGATGAGGCTGCCATGTAAGTATCTGGGGGTAGGATTTTTCAGGCAGACCCAATAGCACGCACAAAGGCCCTGAGGCAGAAACAAGTTTGGCAAGGAGGAGATACCTAAATAAGGCCCAAGCAGCTGAAGCATAATGAATTGAGGTTATGATTCCTGATAGATGAGGTCAGAAACCAGCAGGGCCCTGACCACATGAACCTCGTACACCACTGGAAAAGTTTTAAGCTCTTACCCACCAGCACTAAAACTTCAGACAAATTGCTTAATCTCTCAGAGCCTCAGTTTTCTTATACCTAAACCATGGGATGATAACACCTCATTTGGTTTGTTAAAGAGCAACGTTTAAAAACAGAGTAGACATTACTCAGTAAATGCTTAAAGAATGTGCAAACACACACACACACACACACAAACATCCATTAAAGCTTTTACAAGTTTGATTACACTTGGGTATGCACCTGACCTTTAACGCTCCAAATTTCTTACACATAAGATGGAAAAGGAGATTTTTGCAATCAAGATGGTCTCAGCATTCGTTAGCTCTAACAGTCCCTTTGCTCAGTAGTGGGAAAGTGCTAGGAGATCCTGGAAAAGGAGGAACTGGGCGCAGAGTGGAGGGAGGGGGGGCGGGGAGAAGCGGAATTAGAACACTGGACTCCAGCACTTCGCAGGCTTCCTTCTGCTGATAAGCAAGGCCCTGAGGAGAAGCAATTCCCAACGTTTTCAGTCTCCAGTCACCCAGCATCCCTGGGCAGGCACAGGACGGAAGTGTGTGCGCATGCGCCTGAGACACAGCACGAGAGAGAGAGAGAGAGAGAGAGAGAGAGAGAGAGAGAGAGAGAGAGAGCGAGCGCGTGCCTGCGTGTGTCAGAGTCAGAGACCCTCACCCAGCCCCCAAACACATCCTGTTGACTTAGAGGGATGCTGTATTTAAAAACAGATGCCTCTTTGGAAACTCACACATTTTTAAGTCCTGTAAATCACACATGCTGGGGAAAGTAATTACACTTTGGTAGCATTTCCCTTCAGAGCACAAAGGAAATTCTGGTACTTCTGTAATAAGGTAGCACATTCTGGGCTGCGCCTGCTCTCAGGAGGCCCCAACTGCCCATCCTATAGGTGGGCAGGAGAGAAATTCTCACAAAACAGAATCCTGGGGATTCAAGGAAAAGCAGTTTTGTTTTGTTTTGATCTCTAGGATTTCTCTTAGGATGATGTTGGCCACCGTCCAGGGTATATACCTGGTGATATTAAGAATTCAGGAAGAAGGGCACCTGGGTGGCTCAGTCGGTTAAGTGTCTGCTTTCAGCTCAGCATGATCCCAGGTCCTGAGATCGAGTCCCACATCGGGCTCCTTGCTCAGTGGGGAACCTGCTTCTCCCCTGCATTGTGCTTGCTCTCTCCCTCTATCAAATAAAAAAAAAATTTTAAGAATTCAGGAAGAAAGAGGAACATCATCTAAAAATCGACTCACAAGATCTAAAAAGGAATCAAAAGTAGAAACAGGTCTCTAATTTACCTGCATCGGGTTGGTGAGATGCACCTCAATTCTCAGACTCCCAGATTTCTCAAAACCTTTGCAAAATCCTGGGGGCCCACAGTATCGAGGTCGGCTGTGCCAGCATTCTTTCCGCATTTTAAATTTGTGTAACAATACTGTATTACAGCCTGGAATTTGGAACTATCTTCCCAGTGCGATTGGCATTTATTACTGCCATTTCCTTTTTCCCTCTAGGATTCTACATAACCTGCATCATAATGGGCGCAGCAGGGGGAAAAAACCTATGAGGAATACAAATGCAGGTAGTTGTTTTTCTTAAATTCCCACACCACCTTTCTTTCTTTGAGGGTTGACGTTAGCTATGAGCAGCAAGGGCAGCGAACTTCTAGGAAAGCACTAGATGAATCAATGGAAAAGAAGACCCACAGAATAAGAGGAGTCTGGGGTCTGGCAAAAGGCACATCTTAACTCCCCACCCAATAAAGTAAAAAAAAAAAAAAAAAAAGAACCAAAAAACTTGAGGGAATATTTTCTCTAGGTCTTCCCCCTTTACCTTCCAAACCCATCTACAAAAATCTCATGTTAGCCTGATTTTTCCCTTCTAGTCTAAGATACAGCGTTGGAAAAAGAAAAGCTCTAGAAACAAAAGCCTCAGAGCTAACTGCAAATCGTAGAGGAAAACAATTTCCAGAGACCGATGAAAGCCGCCCCGCCCCCCCGAAAAAAAGTGTGCGGGAAATACTATATATACCTAGATTTTTCTAAGTTCCCCTGCCACACTCAGGCTTTAAAATGGATAAGCACGCTGAATACTATTATGTTATAAACTAAGCAGACACAGAATACATTCTGATGTTCCTAAATTAAAAAGTGCTTTAAAAATTTTTCTTCAATTTTCCTGAGCATTTCCAGGTCTTCCCTTCCCTCGAAGTTGAAGGTACGTAAAAACAAAACCGACAAGTGTTAGATTTTTTTGGTCTCATTTGGGGCCTACCCTCCCAAGGTTCCCCCAGGAACTAGAGTCCTACGTCTCTCTTCAATTTTCCAGGAGCTCGTTCGTATTGCCCACCTTTTCAATTACCGGCTATATTCACTTAAACTGTTCCGAAATTGCTTGCAATCAGACCTCTCCTCTGCACTTCCAACCCCACCGTCTTCACCTCCTCTTGGCCTTTTCTCCCCTCTTCAACCGCTCAATTTGCTACGAATAGGACCTCCATTTAGCTGGCCGTCCAAAGGAGAAACCTTAAGAGGCTTCAAGAGGCTTCCTGAAGGAAACTCCCAGTCTCCCCTCGGTGCTCTGACAGTTACTGACGACCCTTTACTTGGGGGCTAGGATTCTTGCAGTACCAGCCTCACTCACTATTCTCTCTCAACTCTTCCCAAACCTGGTACAGCCCCTTTCCCTGAGTGTCCCCGAGTGCCAGGTCCCTGCTGCACAGCAGGGCAAGTCCTATCAGAGCGGAGTCAGATTCCCTGGCATGAAAGGCAAGCTCCTTCACCGTCTCCCCTACCCACGCTGCTCCCAGCCTCATCCTCCATTTCCCTTCCTCTCCTGCCATGCCTTGCTTGCTCTCCCCTGAACTTCTCTTAACCCTGTGTCTCTACACAGGCCAATCTTCTACCCACGTGGTCTCAACCCTCTCATCTGGCAAAATCTTAATCGAGACTCTTCGCTTGAACGTCACCCCTTAGACACAATGCCTTCACCCCCTCATCCTTGCAGTGCTACTGTGTTCCCAACTCTAACTTGGCTTGAACCCCAGGCTTCATTACACCTGTTCACATGGGGCCGCTCCAACCTGGAGCAACTGACCAGCAGAAACTAGCTCGAGTAGTCCCCAGCACCCTCAGAACGTGCACGCCAAGGCATCTCCCCATAATACCTCCCTCAGCTCACTGGGAGGATAAAATAATGGAGTTTGCGTATCAAGTGCCCAGTACCTGATAAATATTCAGAAGTAACTACACAGAAGTTCGCAATGATTATTTCTTGAGTGAATGGATTACAAAGATTTCGGGGAATTGCATAGGATCGAACATTCCAGTATTCTTTTTTCTCTCAGCAAAAGCGACAAACCAGGCAACAGCTTTACTGCGAGAAGCTCAAACCAGCAACCTTTCTCGAGTATGCAGTCATGCCCCCCACCCCCCCAATGATGCACTTAAGTAGTTTCAAATATTCTCCCCACACACGTTCATGATAGGGATGTGAGTGCCAGGCCTTCCCCACACGTCAAGAAAACTCATCCCCACCATGGGATGACATCCTCCCATCAACGGCATCAGTTTAAATACCTGGGCCCAGCTGGCCTGAAGCCCACTGAGCCAGGCAGCCACTTCTGCCCCAGCTATTAAGGTTCATTCCGCTCATTCCTTCCTCAGTTTTTTCTTTGACCAAAGCAAGCACTGTTCAAGAGGAACATTTGCATTCCCTTTCCCCTTCCCCCAGGCAGACACTAAGGTGCCAAATGAAACTGAACACAAACATTCCAAAGTGGCTGTCACACAGAGCAGGCTTGTTTGGGAACGCAGGGAGCTCCGCGCTCCTCCACTTTGCCAAAGCTTCCAGAAGTCTGCGTCCAAAAGGTCAAATGGAGTTCCACGGCACCCACCAAATTCTAATGGTGAAAACCCAAATGCACCTCAGGAGGGGCAGGCCTGCAGTGGCACCGGGCACACTCACCTGCGCACCCAAGCAGAGGCTCCGGACGGCAGGTGGAGGGAGTTAATTTCCCAGCTGATCCATCCACCACTTCCCTAATTTCCCAGTGGGCAAGGACCTCAATAGTAAACAAGTGGCTGCTTTTTAACAGCCTACCCATACTAACTCATCACCACCAACCCTACCAGGAAGGATCTTTCAACTTTACAAATGATGTATTTATAAAGAAGTAAGTGTGTGTGTGTGTGTGTGTGTGTGTGTGTATATATATATATATAAAAATAAATGTGTGTGGGGGGGGTACTCGCCTGGTAGTGGAGTACTATCTTTGGGTAGGAGTTGAATATTGGGAATACTGTGGTAAGATGGCATCGATCTTTAAAAAAAAAAAAAAAAAATTACATGAAAGGTGATGATCCAGGAGTTAAAGGAAGAGAACAAAGCAACTTATACGGGAATTCTGAGGACAGCCAGCTCTTTGGGATGGAACCTTCAGGTGACGGGAGTCTGCACAATGTAGGCTGAAACTTGGCTCCTGCCTTGAAAGCAGCTCAAGCTAGATCAAGAGGGAAGAGATGGTTGAAGCAAATGGTTTACAGAGCACAGGGTTACATGAGGGCAATCCTGACTGTCAAGTATGGACTTCGTTGTACAGAGAACAGACCAGAGCCGAAGGACCCATCAGAACACCAAGCAGTATGGTAGAAGGATGCACCCAGAAAGCAAGTTAGAACAAGGTGAGTAGCTGAAGATCACTAAAAGAAGCCAGGATAAAAGGAATGAGTGAAATCAACATTACAAAGGGCTACGAGGAACCCAGTTCCTACAGTAAGGCTTGTGAGCAAGAGGAAGTGGGACCGACCCAATGGTTTTGTGACACCTACAGATACAGCAAAGAAATTCCATGGAATACTCAGACTTTTTTTTTTTTTTTGACAATGTTGCTCACATATTCATTTTAGAAAATTTAGAAAGCATAGAAAAGCATTAGAAAGTAAAAATTATCTAAATTTTTACTTATGTGTGGTTTGTTTGTGTTTTTTGTTTTGTTTTGTTTTTTAACCTATTTGGGGTTTGGTTGGTGGTGTTTTTTTTTTTTTAAAGAATTGGCATCATGTAGGACTTTTAAATCTATTTTTGTTTAATGTCGTAACATTGACAATAATGCCCTCAATTAGAATGTTGTCAGAGGTTGGGAAGAGAAGATTCTCCCACAGAGCCTTCAGAGGAAGTATGGCAATGCGGACACCTTGATTACAGATTTCTGGCCTCCAGGACGGTGAGAGAACGTATTTCTGCTGCTTTGAGCCCACAAGAAAAGTAAACATATGCATATACATCCTTTAAAAACATGGCTTTTCTTGGCTACCTACTATTCCCTTTCAGAACTTACACCATGATTTACTTAGCAATGTCCCTGGGTAAGACAGAGAAGAGTCTTTATGAATGTTCACTATCAGAAGTAACTAATTCATGAACATACTTTGCCATATAACGCCAAAGTCCTCCAGAAAGCTGCATTAATTTGCATCACCTTGCAGGACATCAGTGCCCACTTACTTGCCCCATCACCAACACTGAACTCTGTCCTTGAAGCACAAATTAATACGAGCCCACAAAAACCGCATGAAAGCAACTCTGAAAAGAACCTCTACCCTATCAAACGATCCATCCAACAAATGCCATGGGAAACAAAGACAGCACAAGAGTTTATGAGGAAAATTTTAACACTCCTGGAAAAACAGCTCAAAAGTGTGTGCCGTATTTGTAGCATTCTTACAGACTTTACTAGGAAGTCACTGTGCTTTCCTTTTAAAACTATCACCAACCCCTATTTGAAGGCTGAAATAGGCTGGTTGTATTAGATTTGATTTGGAATAACAGACTCCAGATGTGGCTGACCTGTACAAAACTATCCTGTACGTTGCCCAAGTCATAATGTAAACCTTAATGCCTAATTGAAAGCTAGAGGCTGCCACATCAAACTGACATGGGACCCTTTCTGTGGGCCAATTGGAGGAAACAATTTCTTCATGACCCCAGTATTTGGCCAAGATTACTAAGCACTTTTTTTAAAGATGTTTTTTGTTTTGTTTTGCTTTTAAGTAATCTCTACACCCAACGAGGGGCTCAAACTCATGACCCTGAGATCAAGAGTCACATGCTCTTCTGGCTGAGCCAGCCAGGCGCCCCACACTAAGCACTTTAAAAGGAAAGTGAGGTAAAGATTTGTATTAGCTTGTAAAGAACCAACTTTACATGATTCCTGCCCAACATCTGCCAAACATCTTTTCAGTCAATATTCCAACAATGCCAAGTTTTGTTTTGTTTTGCTTTTCTAGTTTTAAGTACAAGAAAGTTCAAATCAATTTAAGGAAAAATTGCTATTTACCACTCGTGCTTCAACACAATTCAAACACATCTTAGAAAGGGTTTGTGATCAGCCTGAAAAATGCTCAATGACCTGGACAGAAGTAAAAAGCAAAACCAAATTACACAGTTACCCGACTTCAAAAAAATTATTTTGAAAATTAAGTGACCAAAAATAAATTTCTATCCACTACCAGACAGAAAAAGTCTTGATATATCGATAAAGCTCAACAAGACTAAGTCTGTTATACATATACTTCTTGATTTTAATAAAGTCTGGTCCAGTACAAACTGCCAAAGATGTTCAAAGAGAATAATGCCTGGTCCAAAGTTAGAGGCAAAATTCTAGGATTTTATCAACTGCAAAATGATGTTAAGAAACTATCTAACGCCCTTAAGCCCTATAAATCTCAGATCCCAGTTAAGATTTTGACAACTGGCTTTTCTTTAAAGGGACATGTTGCAGAGAAACACACACATATAGCATGTAGGAAGCCCAGATGTATTATCTCTTTTACAGTTAGCTAGCCAAATCTTAAAAAGAATTTTTCCTCAAAGCTTTAAATACTATCCAAAGCAGAAGTCTATGTCCTGTCCAAGTTCTCAAACTTCCAACCCCAAAAAGCTTCAGAAATTCTCCTAAATCCTGGGCTGTTCAGTCTACATGGTTGGAACCAAGCTAAGCGTTTCAGTATCGATTATTTCAGAGAAAGCTTTAAAAGCCCTCATACAGGGCTAAAATGTACTGGAAGACAAAAGGAACTCATTTAAAAAACAGAGGGGAAAGAAAAACCAAACCCTTGGATTCTCTGAAGTGGTAGAGAAAGCCTAAATTGCCATCATGTTCTAGGAAATAAACTATTTTCTCTTAATGATGATTGGACTTGCTCTTCCAAGTCTGCTCAGTGGCCCCCAGAAACAACAAAACACATTTTTTCCCTTTCTTGTCATGATATGTATATACATTTTATATGTGTGTTCTGTTTACTGGAGTCCTCAGCCAAGGCTTTTAAATGTGTTTGAGAACAAATTGCTGATCACCGGGTGGGCAGGGAAAGGGTCCAGTGTGGTGGTTTTTGTATAACGCTGAGCACATTAATGGGACTCACCAAATACCATATTTATTTCACTTGTGGCTTTCAGGGTTAGGGGGGAAAAAAAAAAAGAGGTTAGAGTTTATCAAAAACAAAACAAACTGAAAACAGGGAATTAGCGCAAAATTACCTGGATCACTCAAGGCCTATTTCCTTTCTTTTCCTGAATGTTTAATATTATAAACCCTCTCTCTTCGTGGTGTATCTGTCTTTATACTCCACCTCTGGTACGACTTGGGTTCTAAAATCTTCCTAATCATCCACTGAGTTTTAAAATAACTATCTCGCCAAAACTGCTGACCCGTCACAGAGCCACATGCCATTCCCTCCTGAAAAGGAACATTGTCAGGGCAACACAACAGGTAAGAGGCAGTAACTCTGTACTAAGCTCACCTGTGGTTCTACTCATATACAACCTCACACATTAAGGCACCCCAGAAACAGGGCCGACAACACCTCAGTCCTGGCAGCAGCAAGGCTGAGATGGGTTAAGAAAAAGAAATGTTATGTTTCTCTACTTAATTTTCTCAAGTTAAGTAGGTTATGGTTTTGGAACACTTAAAGCTCTTTTGCTACCTACCAAAAGCAAAAAAAAAAAAAAAGTTTGGGTCGGCCTGATTAACTTTTTCCATTTACAAGAGGTCTCAATTGGGTGAGCAGAGAAAGATGGTTTCACACAATGCATTCTTACCCTTAGAAATAAACAGACTGCCCATCTAAGTGAAATAGAAAGGTTTCTGAAGCAATTGGTGTGTTAGGTGAATTACTTAAACACAGCAACTCCTTAGAGAAGCACACTTGTCATTTTTAAAATTTTATTTCAAGGGTAGGGAAAATAAAGAGCAAAGCAGCCAGTTAGGAGTCAAGAAAAAAAGTGGAACTTGCAATTCAGGTCTCCGTCTCTTTGAAAACGGAGGAATGTCAGTAGTCGTAAAGAACTAGCATGTAAATAACACTTTTCAAAATAATAGTTTATAATAAAAAGCGCAATTATCCTCAGGTGTGAAAGCAATTTTCAGCTTACTGCAATTCAGGTGGGTTGCCCCAAACAAATGGGCTAAGAGTAAAATCTTGTGTTTTGCATTGATTTGCATGGTCCTAGGTCCCTCTATCTTCTTTTAAATAGTTCCTTTTTCACAAGTGGACAATGTGCTGAGGGCTTACAAGTACTAATTAAATCCTCCCCAACATTTGCTTTCACTATCAGAATCTTCTTAGTTTGCACGCAACGTTATCTCCATAATACCATCCTAGCCGATTTAGAATCAGTTTATCATTCTGTTAACTTTATATATTGGAATACAATACCTCTAAGAATGCCTTACAGGTCACATCTAGATGCATACTTCCCTGTACCTATACACTCAAGTTCTTTTTAGAATGTCTGAGAACTCAGCTATGTGGGATCCTAAGAAGTAGGCGGAAAAAAAAGTACTGTTTCTTGGACTCCAGATAACGTACCTGCAGGAACAAAGCCATTTAAAAGGATACCACAATATCCTAATTACAAAATTCTGAAACGTCTGTTCAGGAGTTCCGTCCCACAATTAAATTTTGTTTCTACCAACGGAACGCTCCGCCGCCGCAACATTTTTAACGTTGTTACGGACGCACCACATAAAATTTACGCTCAGAAGTCAAAGTCCCATTAAAACAGCCTAGATGATTGCTCGGTGAATTGTAAAGTTCTAAACTTTTACTCGCCCCCCCCCCGCATCGCCCCTAAATTTACAAAACCTAATCACCCAGATTCGGGGTCTTTGACTCATCAGAGAAGAATGCAGCTGATGAGTTATCTATTAATCCAAAATGCCTCAGCTGGAAAGATATTTCACCAAGAACTTTTAACATCGAAACAGAGGGGGCAGGGAACAGAAGGTGTCTTTCAACAGAACTTTCCCCGAGTTCTTTCCTGACACCGCACACACAAACACAACCCACAACTTCCAGCCCCAGTCGCAGAATTAAGTCCTGACCCTCCGGGTCCCAATAAACTGAGGTCACCCAGGAGTCAGCTCTCGATTCCGCTTTTAAAATCCCACGCAAACAAAGCTGAGCATTATACTTACAAAAGTCTCCGAAAAGTCCTCAAAGTTACGCAATTTTAGGAACCCACAAAAACACGCTCTCCGAAGAGAACCCCCCCCCTCCCGGGGCCACAGTTAGGGGCTGTGCCTCCGGGCGAGGGCAATTCCCAAACCCACGACTGCGGCGCCCCGGGGCCGGCGCCCGCCCGCACGCTGGAGAAAGCCCGCGGCCGGCGCCGCAGGTCGTCCCCCCGCCGCAGCGAGCCCCTCAGTACCTCTTCCTCCTGAAGGTTGGCCTCGTTCGGGGTGTTCTCCTTCTCGGCTTTGCCGCCGTTGTTCATCTTCCCGGTCCTTCCTCGCCGGGCAGGGCTGGGGCGCGGGGCTGGGCGAGGGCGCGCTCGCCCNAGTACCTCTTCCTCCTGAAGGTTGGCCTCGTTCGGGGTGTTCTCCTTCTCGGCTTTGCCGCCGTTGTTCATCTTCCCGGTCCTTCCTCGCCGGGCAGGGCTGGGGCGCGGGGCTGGGCGAGGGCGCGCTCGCCCACTTTTCCCTTCCCCGGGCGCCGGGGCTCCCTCGGGCGGGCGCCGCGGGCTGCGGGGGCTGGAGCCGGGGCAGCGGCGGCTCGGGCTCCCGCGGCGAGCCGAGACTGCGGCGGCGGGCGACCCAGGAAGTGCGAGGGAGAGACGGGGCAGGGCGAGGCGCGGGCCGACTGGGAAGGGGACGGAGACAATCGGGACCTGGGAGGGAGACCTGGAGAGGGAGGGCGGGCGCGAGGGAAGGAAGGAAGGAAGAAAGGATGGGGCGAGGGCGCGCGTCCCAGGAGGGAGCCCAGAGAGTTGGGGATGTGGCCGAGCAGGGACTGGGGGCGGCCGCTGCCCGAGTCTAGCGGGGGCCGGAGGGAGGGGGCGAGGGGTGCCCAGACCGAAGGAGGAGGTGGTGCGGGGCGCGGGCCGCAGCTGGGACCCGGAGAGCCACTGAGTGCGCGCTCCAGGCAGGCTCTGGGAAGTACGGGATCCAAGCAGCTCTCTTTCTCTCGCTTTCCTCCCTCCCCTCTCTCCTCCCTCTCCTCCTCCTCCCTCCGCCCTCCCTAGACGTGGGCTGCCGGCTATAGCCTAGAGGGACGGGACGCGGAACGGAGAAGCCCCCCGCGGGAGGAGGGGCTGCGCCAGGGGCGGCTGCCCCGCGGCCGGATGGCGCGCGCCGGGGAGGGGCCGCGGGCGGCAGGCGGAAGCGACCGACCCCAGCCCCCCGACTCGGCGGTAGGTCGGAGGGCGAGGGCCGAGGCGCGGGAGGGAAGGAGGCGGGGTCCTCCCGCTTCCTCGGCCCCTGGGGGGCCCCGGCGGCGGGGCCGGGCCGGAGTTGGCGAACTCGCGCGGCGGTGCGTGCCAGCTTGGAGAGGGGCTTCGGGGAGCCAGGCCGGGCCAGCGCGACGCCCGGGAAGCGTGATGGGCTACTGCTATTGGCTTGCTTCCCGCGGGGATTCGCACCCCTATCCCTAAGCCTGCCCCTCCTTTTTCAGTACCGGCTCAGACCTATTTCCTCCCTTCCTAGTTGGCAGCTTGAAATGACAGGATGCGAGAGAACGAGCGACGTCCGGGGGCAGCCGGCTCCGGGCCGGCGTTTTCAGGGCACAGCTTCACACCCACCTCCGGCGCCGGGTCCTCCCAAACCTCCCAGCATCCAGCACTGGCCTTCGCTCTCCGCTAGGCTTCACGGGCCCCCTGCTCAGGCTCCTCTCACGGCCCTTATCAGACCGTTCTGGAATTATTTGTTTACCTGGCTGCCTCCCTTACTCTTCTGGGAGAGCCTTCCCGCCAGACAACAACACCATGCCCTGTTTATCTTTATAATCCCACGGCTATTTAAATACGCTCCCTGGTATACAGTAGGCACTCAATAAATATTTGGTGGCTAAATGAATATTCCTCACAGTGAGCCGAACTGGAGGCCAACACAGATGATCTTCAGAGGGTCAAAGCGGCTTAAAGAAGAAAGAGGGCTCAGCATTCTGGGAGGTCAGCACACAACGCCTGTTCATGCGCCAATCTCGGAAGGACTGCGTGGTTTCGGTTTCCTCACCTGTGAAATGGGAGTAGAGTTACCTCCCAGGGGGTTGCAATTAGAGCAGATTATAGGCTGGTGCTATAGCACCCAGCACCCATTCCTGCCCGGTTTGAGTTTACAGGGCATGGAAGCTAGCATTATTATGAAGGAAATTTCCATTTTCCGGGGCTATAGAGAGCTTCTCCATTCCTGTATCATAAACACATAAATTTAAAACTGCATATATCAGTTGGTTCTCCCTGACTTCCCACGCCCAGGAATTCTCTCACACAGCACGCTGTTCCTTTCTTCCCAGCACCAACCACAATTTGTATTTATTTGCTTGCCTCACTGTTTATCTCTTCCCCCCCCCCCCATTCTTCACCCTATACTAGTTTAAGTGCTGCTGGGAGTGGGGTGGGGGAGGGGATGAAGATAAGGCTCCTGCTTTTAGGGAGTTTAAACTGGTGTGGTGGAGACAAGATACCCAAAACAACTCCACGGCACCACGATCGGGGATTCTAGTTCCAATCGCAGAAAGCAAAGAAAATACTTGTGTGAAGAGCATTGTGAAGAAAAAAAGTGGTGATAAGTCCATTCACCTATTGGTTTTTTCTTGGGATGGGAGGGGTGGGGGGGGGTCTGAAGATTCTGATAAATAGATTTAATTGCTGTCATAATGTCATGTCTCCCTATGCGGGGGGGGGGGGGGNGGGGGGGGGGATTGTATCCTGGATGAAAATAAGCTAAGAATCTGTTGAACTCGCCATTGAAGTTTAGAAGAGGCAAAGGCCACAATTAATCTGGAAACTTGGACAGCCCTTTCCACTCGCAGTCCCTCCCACAGTTACATAAGGAACCACGAGGGGGCAATGTCTTCCTGAGCAACGGCTGAGTGGTGGTCTTGGGCCCCTGCACCAGCAATGCTGCCAACACTTAGCCCTCCTTGGCCATTGCCTGGTACGGAATACACTGCACAGAAAGATATTGTCTTGCCGGAGCCTGGCAAAGGCCCAAGAAAAATGACAATTGATCTAGTCATTGATGGTTCCAGTCGGACTCCAATTATGAGTAGGTGGAAGATGTATGATTCCAGGATGCTGCTGCTACCCCCATCCAGGGAAATGTGGCTTAATTCCAAACGTAGAACCTGATTCTTTTGTCTTTAAGCCAAGCCAGCACTTTGTCCATTGTTAAAAGTCAAAAACCTCTGGGATAAACAACGAAAATCAGGGCTCTGAGAGGATCTTTGTCTGATTTGTTCATTGTTGTGTTCCCAACATCTAGACAGTGCCTAACCCATAGTAGGCACTCAGTGATTGTGTTTGAATGAATGAACTCAGTAAGTCTTATCAGATACTGATTTTCAGCCTTGAATGACATTATCAGATTCTTCCAAGACCCTGCAGGAGGGACTGAATTAGTAGAGGTGTGTCAGCATGCAGTCTCCCCAAGGGCACTAGGCAGATTCATGGTAGCAGTCTGTAGTCATTATTTTGCGGGGGGGGGGGGNGGGGGGGGGGGGGGGGGGGGGGGGGGGGGGGAGACCCTACCTAGATAGAGAGCTTGCTCAGAATGAGACAACTGAAGAGACTTCAAAAATAAAAAATAAAATCACTCCACTCAGTCACCTAATGCATCAGGCAGTTAACAATACAGCAGGGAGGCCTAGAACATATATCAAAAATTCAAGGTGTTTTCTGAAAAGTATATGGGGATGGGAGTAATACACCACGAAAAGGACTCCTGTTTCCTGTCGTTTCCATGAAGAATGGTGTAGACTTACTTGGAAGAAAATAGGGTCATACGTGACCAACAAAACCCCCTGAAAGTCTGTAAATAGACTTTGGCTGTTTATGAAACTTTAGTGAGAGGAAAGAAATCAGGATATAAATGATCTTTATGGCCTGTTTACTACTTTGAAGCAAGAAAGTTTCCAAAGTGAGATCTCAGTAGCACTAGTTTCCAGACACACCACGAGTTACAAGACAACAAAGGGATTTTATATCCTAGAAAAATAGGGCTAATGACCACGAAACATCTGCTTTCTCCCCTGCCCACCACTTTACTGCACGGCTTCTAGCCTACAAGGTCACATGCTAGATAGAAAGGGGAATATTGTATGCACCTGTAGCTTTATTCCTTATCTCTGTTTCTCTGGCAGTGTTCATGTTGAGGTTTGCTTTAAGAAACTCAAACCTAGAATTACGCCTTCAATGTTTGTCTCTGGGAATTGCAGACATTAAAGATCGATTTTGAGGTAGTTTCATGGCAGGGGCTTTGTACCTATGTTAGCGCTGCAGCAGAAAGCTACGGTATCTACCACATGGGTTGTGAATATTTGTTCACACTTCTGCGTCCTCTGCTCGACCAGAAAGTTCTCTAGGCCGCAGGCTCTGTTTATTGGGTTTTCTCATTCTTGACATCTCTCTCACTCTCCACCCCCACCCACCTCCAGACCATCATCATTTTCCCCTGATTTTATTTATTAGGTTTTGTGGCTTTAAAAAACACAACACTGTATATACCATTCCACAGTGCACAGCTCAGTAGTGTGAAATACACTCACATTCTTGTGTAACATCCTCTTGATTTTTACCTCCTAAATAGTTGTGAGATTCAATCACTTCCCTCTAATCATTTGTGGAAACCCACACAGCCACGTGGAGAGGCCCACGTGGAAGAGGATCAGGTCCCGGGGTCACAGCTCCCGCTGAGCTCTCGGCAGACAGCTGGTACCAATTGCCAGCCTTTGGAGTGAGTTCTCTTGGAAGTGGATACTCCAGCCCTGGTTGAGCTGCCCCAGCTGACGCCACACGGAAGAGACATGAGCTGTCTTCAGAGTCATGCCTGAACTGCAAAATTGTTGGCAAAAAAGTAAATGCTGTTGTTCTAAAACACTAAGTTTTAGGGTGTTTTCTTATACAGCAATAGATAACTGAAACATAATTGCATACCTAGAGGTGGGGTCCCGATGTATAGAAACCTAGAACATGCGGCAGTGGCTTTGGGCCAGGTAGAGGATGGAAGCTGGAAGAACACTGAGGAGTCTACTAGCAAAGAGAATTACTAAGGGGCAGTGAGTATTGTTATTAGAGGCTGGAGAGAGGGGGACTCCACTTATCTATTGGAAAAACAATTCGCTAAACTAGCTTGCCGTTATACATGAAAGAGGAAAGATACCCAATGAACACATGGATCTGGCTAAGGAGCTGTTTGGATAGATGTCGTAAAGGTTGAAGAATTACTTTCAGATGCTTATGATATAGTACGAGAGAAGTGAGATGAGGAAAACAAAAAGGGAACTGTTCCGTTTTCGATCTGAATTTAGAGGAAGCATGAAGAAGCCAGGACTTACTGGGTTTGAAATAGAACTGTCATTCCTACCTTCTCCAGAGGACCAAACTCCAAATAAGAAATGACCTTGGGGCCAAGGTCAAATCCAGGGTGCTCTCAGGAAAATATGCCCTTAGGTGAAGTTCAAGACAAGGGTACAACTAGAAGATCCTGTGGTAGGCAGCCTCCACCATGGCCCCCAATAGTCCCTACTTCCTAGTGTTCAAGCTCTTGTGTCATCCTCTCCCCTTGAGTGTGAGCTGGACCCAGTGACTTGCTTTTAATAAATAGGGTATGGCAAAAGCGATGGATATCACTTCCAAGATTAGATTAAGAGAGACTGTGACTCCCTTTTTACACACCCTCTCGTTGCTCTCTCGCTTGCTGCCTTCAATGGAAGCCAGCTACTGTGATGCCAGTGGCCCTATGCAGAGGCCCATGCGACAAGGAGCAGTGGAGGCTTCCATCCACGCGCCAGCAAGGAAATGGCGCTTTCAGTCCAACAACCCACAAGGGACTGAATCCTGCCAACAACCATGAGAGCAAGCTTGGAAGTGGATCTTTACTAAGTGCAGCCTTCAATGAGACCTGTTAGAGACCGAATGTTGTGTCTCCCAAAATCATATTATGAAGCCCTAACCCCAGTGTGATAGTATTAAGGGCCTTTGGGAGGGAATTAGGTTTAGATGAGGTTATGAAGGTTGAGCCCCCGGGATAGGATCAGGGCCCTTATAAGAGATAAAGAGACATCAGAGCTTCTGCTCTCTGCCATGTTGAGGCTACAGTGAGAAGGTGGCCATCTGTGAGCCAGGAAGAAGCCCCTAGCCAAGAACTAAACTGGCTGGCACCTTGATCTTGGACTTCCCAACCTCCAGAACGAGGATATTTTGTTACGGTTGCCTGAGCTGACTAAAACAAGACCATAGCCCCCGCTGACACCTTGGTTGCAGGCTTTGAGAGACCTTGAGGCAGAGGGACCCAGCTAAGCAGAGCCCTGGATTTCTAACCAACAGAAAATGTAATATAATAACAGATTGCTGTTTTAAGCCATTACGTTTGGGCAACTTGTTATGCAGCAATAGATAAGTTGATAGCTCTGAAAGATTTAAGGTAGTACCTCATAGATCCTTTCGACTAGATAGCAGGGCTTCTAAGGATGCAGTTGGTGTTGCCCACAGCAAACTCACACTGGCCCAAAGTAGGGAAGGGCCTCCCTTGGAAAGAAATGGGAATATGGCTTTTGCCTAAGGGAGATGGTTATAACTTGAAGTGTAAGAAACCTATGGCTTTTAAAGGATGTCAACTAGCTTGCACTGAAATAGAGACTGTGGTAATGAAAAGAGGCCTTGGAGCGTCAACTTCACAGACAGGGACGCAGGCTGAGGAAGCTACTCAAATTATGGGCAATTTCCAAAAGGGGAGATGACTCAAGACGGAGTGAAAAGGGGCACCTGGGTGGTTCAGTTGGTTAAGCATCTGCCTTCAGCTCAGATCATGATCCCAGGGTCCTGGGATCAAGTCCCGCATTGGACTCCCTGCTCAGCGAGAAGCCTGCTTCTCCCTCTCCCTCTGCCTGTGTGCTCTCTTTCTCTCAAATAAATAAATAAAATCTTAAAAAAAAAAAAAAAATGGAGCAAAAAGCCCCTGAGAATCATTTTCACAGAGAAGGAGTGGGCCAAATTAAGAAACTGATGACTAATGTTGGGTCACCTGGGTGGCTCAGTTGGTTAAGCATTCAACTCTTGCTTTCAGCTCAGGTCATGATCTCAAGGGTCATGATCCTAAGGTCATGAGACTGAGTCCCAAATTGGGCTCCGTGCTCAGTGCGGAGTCTGCTTGACCCTCCCCCTCGCTCTCTGCTCCTCTCCCTGCTCACTCTCTCTCTATATATATATAAAATAAACACATAGAATCTTTAAAAAAACAAAACAAAAAAGGAATGGGTGTCATTTGACCAGTCAGATTTCAGAATTGCTATGGATCACTTTCTTTTCCCTCTTGTTTTGCCCCCTTTTGAATGGGAGTGTCTATTATAGGTCTTCTGTCCCTATCTTACCATTAGATGTTGGGGATGTGAAAGAGACAGACACTTTGTCTCTAGTTCACTGGTCTTCAGATCAAGAGGATCCATGTCTGGGGAGCCATAGTCAAGGGTTAACACCCAAGGAGCTACATCTGCCCTTGGACACCATTTAGATGCTGATATCCTAGACCAGGTGTTGGCAAACTTTTTCTGGATAGGGTCAGATAGTAAACATTTGAGGCTTTGCAGATCACATGTGTGAGTGTTCTCACATATTCTTGGTTTTGTTTTTTATAACCCCGTACAAATGTAAAACCATTCTTACCACAGGCGCTGCACAAAAATAGTCCACAGGTCGGGTTTGGCCCTCATGCTGTGGTTTGCTCACCCCTGTCCTAGACTATGAACTGATGTATGATGGGATGGATATTTTTATATCTTAGGGGAGGAGATACATGCATTTTTCACATGCAAGGGACGTGTATTGTTGTGGCCACATGGTGAATGGTGGAAACTAACCTTCAAACATGCCCCTCCCCCAAATTTCACCTTTTTTACATGCATGCTGCTCTTGCCATCAAGAGTCGTAGCTTATGTGCCCTCCCCGTGAATCTGAGCTGGGCCCATTTCTGCTTTGATGAATAGAGTGCGGAGGAAATGACATTCTGAGAATTCTGAGCCCGGGCATTAAAGATTGCTGGCAGCTTCTGCTTCCTTCCTCTTGGAACCCGGCTTTCAGGTAAGGAGAAATCCCAAGCAGCCACCTGGAGAGGCCCACATGGAAGAAATTCAAGCCCTAGCCGTCTCCCCAGACCCCACCATGCACGACTTTGTCTGAGCTGCCTGCAACAGGCCAGCCTTGTGAGTGAGCTATCTTGAAGGTAGATCTTCTATGTTGAGCCACCCCAGCTGACATCACATGAAACAGAGACAAGCTGTTGTGTCAGAATCCTGACCAAACTGTACACACTCTTGTGAGCAAATTAATGATTATCCTTGTAAGCCACTAAATTTGGGGGTGGTGACTTATGTAGCAATATATAATGAAATCACTGGGGTAGGGAACAATGTAAGCAAGGCTCTGGAAACCAGAAAGCCCTGGGCATTCTCAAGGATAAGCAAGGAGAGTAACCCTTGGTGCAAGAGTTCTAGCTAGAAAACAAAAGTCACAAATGTCATTTCTAGTACAAGACGTTTCCTGCTGGGAGACAGTAAAGTGGAAAAATACAGATGGTCCCTTCAGAACTTTAATAAAACTTGCTGACTACGATGAGGATAAGTAGAAAACAACAAAGCCAGAGTGGGGTGTGACCGTGGGGCAGTTGGCAAGCCACTCTTATAATTAAGTGACTTTTCCTATCACCAACTTTGTAGCGTATGTAACTTGAATTTGTGCTTCAGGAAAATAATAAATTAGCAATGCCTCTGGCCTTTTGGAGAGTCACTTCTAAACAATCAAAGGTCAAATGCTAAATTTAACGTTTTTTAATGTCTACCATAGTCTAACTTGTCTGGAATGTGGAGAAACCATAAGTGAGTGTTAGGAGGTAAGGCTGAGGACTTAGTTCATTTAGTCATTATTAAGAATTGCCGTTTAGGAAGAAATCTTTAATGACTAGTGAAGGAGATTTGAATAACATAGTTTTTTCCCCCTCACTGGACAAGCAGTGGGAAAAGGATATGAGAAGGAAAGCTATTTCCAAAGGAGAAACTACATAATTTGACAAATGATTAGATGTAGAGGTTAAGGGAAAATAAGGCATATGAACTAACAGTCAGATTTCAAGGCTTTAAGGATTTGGTGATGCCGATTCCAAAAACAAAGGAAAAAAAGGAAACAAGATGTTCAGAGAAGAGCTGGTTGTACGGATACGTAAGGAGCTCAGCATCGGATGTGTGAAGGTTGCTAGTGTCAGGATTATCCTGATGGTTGGCAAATGAGTCTGTAGGGAAGAACTAGGAGATAATGTATATATTTGGACACCATCTGAATTGAGATCATAGGTGAGCTTCAGTTTCAGAGACTAGAATCTTAAGAGATATCTATGCTTAGACAGGACAAGCAGAAAGACTTGCCAGAGAAGAGACAGACCAAGCAGTCAGATGTAAGAGAACAAGCCTGCTAATAAAAAATACTAACAGCTGACAGCATGGGCCAGGAGACCGTGCTCCAAACTTTACATGGATTGTCGTATTTTATTGCTTCAAGATGGCAGGTTACACATACACATTTTTTAAAAAGGTTTATTTATTTATTTTAGAGAGAGAGAAAGAGAGCACATGTGCGAGTGTGAGGGAGAGAATCTCCAGCAGACCCCTTCTGAGGTAGAGCCCGACTTGGGGCTGGATCCCAGGACCCTGAGATCATGACCTGAGCCAAAATCATGAGTCTGATGCTTAACCAACTGAGCCACCCAGGCGCCTCTACACATATACATTTCTATCCACTCTGTTCCAAAACGGCGCATAAAAACGTGAAAAGGATTTGTTGTTGTCGTCGTTATTATTTTAAGGCATAAACTAACAAGGATAAGGAGAATGAAAGAAAACAGCAGTGATACAGTTTGGTCAGCCTCAAAGCATATAGATAAACACCGAGATGCTCAATCCTAAGTCTGACGGGAGAAAACTGAGAAGCAACCTTATGCTGAGGAATTCCCCGAAGACCCAAGCTTGACACCAGCAGGCACCTCACAAGCAAGAGTGAAAATGGGGTTCTCACCTGGAGGCTTGATTGAAGAAAGTGGTTTGCATCCAGATTCCTCTTCTTTTCCCCATATTTTATTATTCAGTTAACATCTTAAAATTTCTCCCCTCTTTTTAGGACTATCCAACAAGAAAAAGAAAAACAAGCATTTCTTCATTTTTATGAGTTTATTTCTCTTCATATGAGAAGAGTCATCAAATCAGCTTAGGTAAAAATAAATCCAAAAAATTTTAAGAGGAAAAATTGGGCCAAATAGGTGAGATAAGCATCAGTGGCTGTGAAAAGTTGCAAAACCAGATCTTGTGTGTGTGTGTGTGTGTGTGTGTGTGTGTGTCTAGATTTTGGGTCACAAAAATCCTAAACATCGCTATCATTTTTCCCTAAGTGACTCACTTTACAACTTATGCCTTTTTTGGAGTATGATTGACTGTTGTGAATGTGAAGTGAACATTCTCTGACTGAAAAGGTTCAAAACTAGTGGCTGGATATGTTCATCTTGGTCCAAGATGTTCTTTGAATGGTTTGTTTCAACCAAATTATTAATTGGCTTAATTGGTTTGCTATCTAGTTCCCCTATTTTTTTTTTTTCAGGCATAATAAGCTCACTCGCTACAACAACTCTAAACATTAATGACACTGTTTGATCTAATTCTGATAAAATTACCTAAGATAATTATATTTATGCATTTGGCATGAATATTTCAGAAAGTGCCTTAGTTGATCTAAAAAATGTTCTAAAACAACCAGTATTGGGGGTTTTAAATATGCTCAGGTATACCTGGTATTGCCACTGGTATGTTAACCAAAACTTACTTAATTTCCATTATTAACGTAAGAAAATGATACATTCACTTAGATTGTGTGCCGGGTACATAGTGGATAAATATTTATGAAATGAATAGCTCTTAAATAAATAATAGTCTCTAATTCACTTCTTTACCACATTAAAAAAAAAAAAGAGCAAGCATATGAATTTTTTTTAAAGATTTTATTTATTTATTTATTTATTTATTAAGATTTTATTTATTTATTTATTTGACAGATAGAGACAGCCAGCGAGAGAGGGAACACAAGCAGGGGGAGTGGGAGAGGAAGAA
>NC_048235.1:25197981-25241604 GCF_002007445.2 Ailuropoda melanoleuca | reverse complement strand
CACAGCAGAGGAAGCCTGATGTGGGGCTCGATCCCATAACGCCAGGATCACGCCCTGAGCCGAAGGCAGACGCTTAACCGCTGTGCTACCCAGGCGCCCCAAGCATATGAATTTTGCTGAATGTTTATTGACTTTTTTTCAGAGAGAGAGAGAGAGAGAGCGCGTGTGGGTGGGGGGTGGGAGGGTGGTAGGGGAGGGGCAGGGAGAGAATCCCAAGCAGGCTCCACGCCTAGTGCAGAGCCTGCCACGGGACTCAATGGCATGATCCTGAGATCACGACCGGAGCTGAAATCAAGAGTCGTACTCCCAACCAACTGAGCCACCCAGGTGCCCCTGTTTATTGACTTTTAAAGACTAAGTGGTGTAATAGCTTCATCTGACGCTTCCATTATATCTGCTTATGCCTATTTAAAGCATGTGAAAATCATTATAGGCAGACTTTGCTAGATGATTCTTTTCTTAAGCCATGAGGCAAATCCACTGAAGGGTCTTTCAAGTGGGATGCCACATCGGTTAAGCATTCTAGAAAATGTTTTTTGAAAAGCGTTATTGGTTTAGAAACTGTCTGGAACTTATTTTATGAATGCTGATCTTGATTTCTGGCTGACTGGAGATGATCAGACTTGCTATCACAGGTTCTGGGCTACAACCAATAACCTGGTCTGATTCAACAAAAGTTTGTCTGTGTCTTGAATGTCAGTCTAATGGAACAGGAGCCAGTGAAGAAATAGGGAGGAGTGGATATGCAGAGATTATTGATGTAGCTTTATGCTTCATAGTCACTAACAAACACTGTAAGCACTTGCTGATACTTTCAATAACAGAATTCAGAAATGAATGACAAATGAGTTCTTTATACTAGCTATTATTGAAGAAATGAGCTTTTTGAGCTCTGTATGATAAAATATGAACAAATGGTTTGAGATCACGTACTTTCTCCTTCGTGTGGATATGTGTTTCTTTGAGTGAGACTGATGACATGGCAACTGCAGCAAATTTCAAGATAGGGCATCTAGGTTGAGCTCCAGCTCTGCCCCCTTGTCAAATCTCAGCTTTGGGAATGGTGCTTCATTTTGCTTAGATGTGCTTTCCTTATTTGTAAAATTGGGCTAGTGGTAATGGCTTACCTCCTGCCCAGAGCTGCTGTCAAGACCAGATGCAAGAGTGCACAGACTCATTTTAACAGAAGTACAACCGTAAGTTGGGACATAAGTTGCCAGTCTGTAAGCTCCTCGACTGATACGCTTGCACATGACCACGTAAAATACATTTGCCATAAGCAACGTTTCTACAGTGTGCTATGCGATGCTAAAATAGGGCCTGCTTCTCTGGAGACTAACTCAACTAAGGGCATGGTGTGTTTCTTCCATCTTTATGATGAAATACAGACTTCCTATTAAAAGCTGTCTCTGTTATTTGAAAAGGTTGAGTAGGATGACTCTTAAAAAAAAGAGAGAGAAAGAGAGAGTATTCCAGATGGTTAAATTTAGGTCTGAAGCCCATCCTGAGAATGTCCTCTGGCTCCAGGCCCACAGTACTATATATATATATATTTTTTTCAGTACTATGTTTTTTATTAGATTTTGAACTACATGCAGTTTCTTCACATTAAACTCTTGCTTTTCACTCTGCAGTTGTGTGTGAGGTAGTAGCAATGATCCCATTGACCGGAGTGGGTTGGCCTCCTTTCCTGATTGATCTATTCTGTTCTATTTCTTTCACTATTTACCACTAAGAAGAGCTTATCTGAGCATTCTGTCCTGTTCTCACATCTGACTATAAATTCAGCACTCTTCTGGCTTTCCTCTGTTTATGACTTTTTTTTCCTTTTTATTTTGAAATAAATTTAAACTTACAGAACAATTGCAAGAATAGTACAGAGAATTCCCATATACTGTCCATCCAGAGATGTAATCAAGTTTCAGCAACCGTTTCAACACACAATGTCCTTTAAAGCAAAAGGATCTGATCCAGGGTTATGTGTATGTGTATGAGTGTGTGTGTGTGTGTGTGTGTGTGTATTGCTGTACGTCTTCAGTTCCCTTCAACCTGGAATAGTTCCTCAGCTATGGTGTAGAATTGGTCGGTCTGATGTTTCCTCCTTCATGAGCAGATTCTGTGTTTTGGCAGGTAAATCATAGAAGTGAAGCATGCTCTTCGTCCTGCATTCCCATCAGGGAGAACATGATGTCAGTTTGTCCCAAATAATGTTCATAGTGTCTGATGGTGGAGTGATTCTTTTCCTCTTATAATTAATCACTATTTTGTGGGGAGGAAACTTACAGGATGTGTAAAGATCTTGTTCTCATCCAACTTTCACCTGCCTGTCTTAGCATCAGTTGATGTTTCTTGCCTGAATTAATTATCACTGTGATGATTGACAAGCGGTAATTTTCTAACTCTAGCATGCCTTTTAAACTTGTTAGTTGGCCTTCTACTCTAAAGAAGAGTTGTCTTCTCCCCATGTATTTATTCATATGTCTATTTACATCCGTGTGGACACATGGATTCCTATTCTACTCAATGGGATATAACCTGTTATTTGAATTCCTATTCTACTCGATGGAATATAACTTCTCCTTCGTTATTTTGATGCCCATATTGTCCCATATTTGGCCCAGATCTGAACCCCCATTCAAGCTAACTTCTGTGTCCTTTTGACATGTCCCATCGGTCTATGAGTTCTTCCTTACTTTTTAGTACATGATTTATCTTGTACTTTCCATGCTCCAGACCTGGAACCAGGCATTTCTACAAGGACCCCTTTTAGTGGAGATTGGAAGTTAGATATCAAGAGCTGGGCATTAGGTGTGCTAATTGCTACAGGTCCTCTTAGTGGACAGAGCTAGGGAATATATAAATGTGTACACACACACACACACACACTTTTGTGCACATAGATATATGCAGTTGACTCTTGAACAACGTGGGGGTTAGGGACACCAACTCCCCTGCACAATGGAAAAACTCCGTGTATAAACTTTTGACTCCCCCAAAATGTAATTACTAATAGGCTACTGTTGACCAGAATTCTTAATGATAACATAAACGGTTGACTAACACGTATTTTGTATGTCATATGTATTATATATTGCAGTCTTACTATAAAGTTAGCAAAACAAAAGAAAATGTTATTAGAAAATGATAAGGAAGAGAAAATACACTTCTAATACTATACAGTATTTCTTTTTAAAATCTGCATATAAGTAGACCTGTACAGTTCAAACCTGTGTTGTTCGGGGGTCAACTACATACAGATCTTTGACTCACAGTGGGGTTACAGCCCAATAAACTCATTGTAAGTTAAAAATAACATAAGTCAAGAATGAATTGAACACACATAACCCACCAAACATCATGGCTTAGCCTAGTCCCCCTTATACGTGCTCAGAACAATTACATTAGACTACATTTGGGCAAAATCATCTAACACAAAGCCTATTTTCTAGCAAAGTGTTAAATAGCCTATGTAATTTATTGAACACTGTACTGAAAGTGAAAAACAGAATGGTTGTATGGGTACAGAATGGTTATAAGTGTATCAGTTGTTCACCCTCCCGACTGTGCCGTCTGAATAGGAGCTATAGCCCACTGCCATGGCCTAGCATCGCCGGAGAGGGTCATACCCCATATCGCTAGCCTGGGAAAAGATCAAAATTCAAAATTCAAAATACACTTTCTACTGAATACGTATAACTTTCATACCACCATAGAGTCAAAAAATTGTTAAGTTGAACCATTGTAAGTTGGGGACTGTCTGTATGGACATGAACATATATATTTGTTTCTACATCCTGATATTCCAGACCATTAGTTCACATCAATCCCTATAATTCCCTTTTGTGAGAATTCTGGCTCTCTTTATCCTCAATATATTTACGTATTGCTCAAATCCACCGTATTTTTCTAAGACCTGCCAGGCTGTCATCCTACTTGGCGGCCTTCCTTGTGTGAACTCCAACCACTTTCCATGCTCAGACCTGCATGATGTTTTTTTACATTAAATTATAAAGAGAGAAAAGGAGGAAGAAAGGAAAGAAGGTTGCTCATAATTCGTAAACTTTTTAAATTAATTAATTAAATATATTTAACAGCACTTATATTTAAGATGGTTTTCAATAATTTAATAGAAGATTGGCCAAAAGGCACAGAAGGACAATTCACTTTAGAAAGGTAATATCCAGGGGTGCCTGGGTGACTCAGTTGGGTAAGCATCTAGCTCTTGGTTCCAGCTCAGGTCATGGTCTCAGGGTTGTGAGACTGAGCCCTGCGTTGGGCTCTGAGTTCAGCATGGAGTCTGCTTGGGATTCTCTCCCTCTTCCCCCCCCCCCACCTCCCTCTCACCCCCACTCAAGCGTACACACATATGCTCTCTCTCTCTCTAAAATAAATAAAATCTTTAAAAAAAAGTAGTATCTAGGTGTTGTCCATAACCTAAATATTTACAAGTAGGCAATTGATTGAGTAAATAAATTACATTCACATACTATACCGAACAGTCATTAAATAGGATTAATATAAATTATTTATTGATTTGAAGACTTCCATGATATATGATAAAATTGTTACAAAATATTACCTATTTCATATCCTACTTTGCGTTTGTGCATAGAAAAAAGCATGAGAGGTATAAAGGAAAAATATTAACAATATTCCTGAGTCTTATAGTCATGGGTATTATGAAAGATTCTTAGGAGATAATCTGAAATCACTATTTAATGATTTTTTCCCCTCCCTTTGCAAACCATATAGATTTAATAAATTTTGACTATTCAGATAGGTCTATGTGTCTTTCGCTGAAAGTTTGTATTCTTTAACCAACCTCTCCTTATTTCCTCCCAGACCCCCAGGCCCTGGCAACACTCTGTTTCTATGAATTTAACTTGTTTTATATTCCACAAATAAGTAATACCATGTAGTATTTGTTTTTCTCTGTCTGGCTTATTTCATTAAGCGTAATGCCCTCAAGATCCATCCATGTTGTCCTAAATGGCAGGATTTCCTTCTTTCTTTTTTTTTTTTTTTTTTTTTTTTTTAAAGATTTTATTTATTTATTTGACAGAGATAGAGACAGCCAGCGAGAGAGGGACACAAGCAGGGGGAGTGGGAGAGGAAGAAGCAGGCTCATAGTGGAGGAGCCTGATGTGGGGCTCGATCCCATAACGCCGGAATCACGCCCTGAGCCGAAGGCAGACGCTTAACCGCTGTGCCACCCAGGCGCCCCAGGATTTCCTTCTTTCTTATGGCTGAATAATATTCCATTGTATATGTATACCATATTTTCATCCATTGTCAGACACTTAGGTTCTTTCCATCTCTTGTCTATTGTGAATAATGCTGCAATGAACATGGGAATTTAGGTATCTCTTTGACATGCTGTTTTCATTTCCTTTGGATATATATACCTAGTAGTGCGATTGCTAGATCATATGGTAGTCCCACTTTTAATCTTTTTAGGGTTTACTCCTTTGATTGCATGACCCACACCAGCTTGGAGGTCCTAGGTGTAGGAAGAAATCCCACCCACTGCAGAGGAGGACTGGAAGCAGTGGTGTAAACACTGGAATGTTGCTTAGCATTGTCAATGCCATGACCTGTCTTTGATGGGTGTCTGTCTCTTGGCATCCTGAAACTTTCATCTCATTGTGATTAAAAGAATTGTGGCAAGGTTCTCTAATTTTCTATTTACTTTGAAAAAACTTTCATGCATTTTCTGCTTCTTAAAAATGAGTATATGCTATATTTCTCATTAGACAAAACAAAGCTTTCATTTTGAAATTTAAGGAAATACATCTTAAGAACGCGCAAAACTCAGTAAGAGAGCAACTCAATTAAAAATGGGCTAATGGCGCCTGGGTGGCTCAGTCAGTTGGGCATCTGACTCTTGATTTCTGCTCGGGTCATGATCTCAGGGTTGTGGGACGGGCCCCAAGTTGGGCTTTGCATTCAGTGAGGAGTCTGCTTGCGAGTCACTCTCCCTCTGCCCCTCCCCACTTCTCTCAAATAAATAAATCAATAAACAAACAAATAAAATATTCTAAAATGAGCTAACGATTTAAACAGATACTTACGCAAAGAAGATATATGAAAGGTGATAAAGTGCCTGAGAAAATGCTCAACATAATTAGTCAACTGCGAAATGAAAATTGAAGTCACTTTACATGCCTATCAGAGCGGCTGAGATTTAAAAAACTGATAGTACTGAGTAGTGATGAGGGTGTGGAACAACCGTAACTCTCATGCATTGCTGGTTGGAAAACAACAGCTTCCTGGAAATGTACCATACAGCTCAGCAATCCCACTCCTAGATATTTACCAAGTGAAATAGAAACTTAGACTCACTCACAAGCCTTATGTATAACCTCCAAAGACTGGAAACAACCCAAACGTTCTCCGACTGGTAGATGCTTAAACACAGGGTGATATATTCATGTAATTCAATACTACTCACCAATAAAAAGGAACAAAAGGGAATGAATCTCAAATGCATTTTGCTAAGTGAAAGGAGCCAGACTCAAAAAGGGTATATAGTGCATGATTCCATTTATATGACATCCTGGAAAAAAGACAGAAAACTGATCAGTGTAGGAGCTGGGGGTGGAGGGAGGGCTGACCGCAAAGGGGTGCCACGGAATTTTGGGGAGCAGAGAGAGTGACAGAAATGTGGTGCTATTTACTCAGTGTGTCTTTCCTTTTTTTTTTTTTTTTAGAATTTTTTTTTTTTTAAGTAAGCTCTATGTCCATCGTGGGGCTCAGACTCATGACCCCGAGATCAAGAGTTGCATGATCTATTGACTGAGCCAGCCAGTACTCCCTTTTTTAGAATTTTACATTTTAATTTTAAAACTTTATTATTTTTTTAAAAGATTTTATTTATTTATTCGACAGAGATAGAGACAGCCAGAGAGAGAGGGAACACAAGCAGGGGGAGTGGGAGAGGAAGAAGCAGGCTCATAGCGGAGGAGCCTGATGTGGGGCTCGATCCCATAATGCCGGGATCACGCCCTGAGCCAAAGGCAGACGCTTAACTGCTGTGCCACCCAGGTGCCCCTCGCTCAAGTTCTTTTTCTCTCTCTTTAAAATAAATGGGTGAATCTAAAAAAAAGAAAAAAGAAAAAAAAGAAATATAGTTGGGGTATAACACTGCGTAAGTTTAAGGTGTACAGCACGTTGATCAAGTGTGTCTTTCAAACTTATAGAACAATACTCCAAAAAGGTGACTTTTCCTGCATTTAATCATACCTCCATAATAATAATAATGTTTCAGATCTCGAGGATCTGGGTGTAAGTAGTTCATAAACAAAGAAACATGGTGAGGGAATGCGGGAATTCTGGGAAGAGAGGAAAGAGTATGCTAATGAGCAGTGTATTGCTCATTCCCATTTCCTTAAGACAAAAGAACGCACCTCAGAACTGTGAGAACAGTGGGGTATTCATTGATGAACTCTCATCCCTCATGGATTAAAATTGCTCTTGGGGCTTTTCCCCTCCCTGGTACTTCCAGCTTGCCTGGCGCAGGGGCCGAGCCCTACTCTGCAGCCAGAGAAAGCACTCGGGAAAAGAGACTCGGGTGCCGCAGGTGATCTCAGGGGGGGTTTGGGGAGGATATTTGGTGGGCTCCAATAGCATCTGCTACCATATTTCAATTAGTCAACACATTTTAAAGAAAATGCTCTCTTTCCCATTAAAGCGAGACTTCAGAATTGTATAACCCTTGCTGTCTGAACATCGTCTCCTTAAGCCCCTTAACACCACGTAACCAGCCTGTTGTTCAGTTTCCTCCTGCATGGCGAGCTTTGTGCCTCCTGGGTTCCTACTCTTTTCATTCTCCAGCCCATTCTCCGTGGTTCTGTGGAGCCAAACTACATGTATCTCTTTTTTGACAAAAAGGTAGGTGTCTGACAAGATTACACCTAGCTGTGGATCAGAGCATCGTGTGCCCTTAAAGAACATTACCACTTGGGGACAAACTCAGAGGCAACCATTTCTTCAAATTCCTATTATGCTGGTTTGATGATACTTCTATAGAGGAAAGAGTAGAGCAGAGAGATGTCAGTGGGACTCACGAGGTTGCAGGTGACAGACACTGGGTGACAGAGAGTTGAGGGTACCTGGCTCAGATGGAATTTATTGTCTCTTGGAATCCAAGAAAGTTTTGATATATCAGGGTGAGGAAGCCTTAAGAAGCATGTAGGTCTCAGGAACAACTGGAAGCAGGATCTTAAATGTCTCTGCTTCCCTGTGTCAACTCAATTCTCTTGCAGACTTGCTTTCTTCGCCCATCACAACGTGGCTGCTGGCAGCTCCCAGTTTTATATCCTAGAGCTCCAGTATATAAAACTTTATATCCAGTCACTAGAAAAATCCGAGCTGACTCTTTTAGTTTTGAGTCAAAAACAATGAGGAGGAGCTCATTGGCTTAGCTTGAATCAGATGCTCTGGGTGCGTCAACTGGGAGCTGTAAGAACAAGCCATTCCCATAAGGATCATCCCCCTGGAATAGGGGGTATTGTTCAGAGTATGGCGTGGTGCTGGGCAGGCAAAAATAATGAGCAAGAGAAAGAAAAATAATGTTAGAGTTAAGGGACAGTATACTTTTATATTGTCCAAAGACAGGAGATCTGCATTAAAAAGGACAGGCTAATCAATGTTATGATAACAAATCAACCCTCAAAGTTGTGTGGTTTATTTCTCATTCACATCAAGTTCAGTGTGGGTAGGATGGTTCCCTCCCATATTGTAGCAACCCCACCTAGAACGTCGGTTGCCACAGTAGTGGCATCAAGTGTAGAGCGAAATGATCAATTCCTAACTGCCATGGGCCCATCGACAGGTGTCACTTCTTCATAGTCCTCTGGCTGGATCTAGTCTCATGGCCCCAACCCACCGCAAAGGGGACTGAGAAATGTGGGGAGCACATGGGGATTCGGTGAGCACTGTCAAAAGTCATTCTTTCTGCTCAATGATCAAATAGTTCACAGAAGACAGGAAGGGTCAGGGGACACTTCACAGAGAAGGGAGAATTTGTTTTGTATCTCAGGGAAGACTTCTGGCTTGGATAATTGGAGGGAAGAGGGAAGGCAGTAGAATTTCTTGGTGCTCTTAAAGGACAATAACAAGCCCAATTTAGTAAGGTGGAAATTTGCATAAAGGTGAGATCAGAGAACTGGATCAGGACACAATTGCAGGAGGCCTTGAATGTCCAGCCAAAACACATGGACATTAATATGTAGGCATCAGGGAACTACTGAAAGCTTTTGAGCCAGAGACTAACATGAACAAGGTGAAATTTTTAGGAAGCTTAATCTGGCAGCAATGTGTAGCTTGGCTAATATTATTCTATACACGGTCCAATTGCAAGCATTCTGTTGACCTCAAAAACGTTCTTTGAAGGGCTTCCATTTCTGGTAAAATGGCAGGCAAGATAACCTGAAAAAACATCCCATTACAAAACACCTCAGTTATAAGGAGAGACACATCCAGATGGCACTGGAGGCTCATTTCCTCTCCCATTTCTGTAGCTTAGCAAGCTGCTGCCTCAGCAGGTCTATGTGAGCTCAGCAGAAGGACAGCCCTGCCAGTGGCTGAGCTCCAAAGTTTCCTCCTTCAGAAAGAGCTAATTTCCTTGAAGTTCCTATTGTCATATTCTAATTTCCCTATAAATTAATTATGCCTTGTCTCAGCACACCTACCCACAGGATAGTGGGAGGGTGGGGGGCACATACACTCTGTTGATTCTTTGCCTGTAAGTTCCCCAGCAAACTTACACCACATGTTGCTAGTGGTGTATATCTATGCCCTTTACATGGCCAACTGAACATTTTTTTTGAAGATTTTATTTATTTGTCAGAGAGAGAAATAAAGAGAGAGAGCACAAGCAGGGGGAGCAGCAAAGGCAGAGGGAGGATGAGGCTCTCTGCTGAGCAAGGAGCCTAACATGGGACTCGATCCCAGGACTCTGGGATCATGACCTGAGCTGAAGGCAGACACTTAACCAACTGAGCCACCCAGGCATCCCCCAACTGAACATTTTTAAAAAATGCATATCCAAGCTGGTAACAAAGTAAGGGACATCCTCAGAGGCCAAAGTCGAATGTACAATCTGGGAGGAGATATTTGCAACCAACAAAGATTCAGTAACCAAAATATGTGAACAACTCTTAAAAATCAATAAGAGGGGCGCCTGGGTGGCACAGCGGTTAAGCGTCTGCCTTCGGCTCAGGGCATGATCCCGGCATTGTGGGATCGAGCCCCACATGAGGCTCCTCCGCTAGGAGCCTGCTTCTTCCTCTCCCACTCCCCCTGCTTGTGTTCCCTCTCTTGCTGGCTGTCTCTATCTCTGTCAAATAAATAAATAAAATCTTTAAAAAAAAAAAATCAATAAGAAAAAGACATACAATTCAATGAGGAAATGTACAAAAAACAAGGATAAGGAAGAAAGATTTTTTCTTTCACAAAAGAAAAAAAATGAGACATATGAAAATTTCATTAGTAATCAGGGAAATAGAAAATTAAAGCCACAACATCATTTTATTTTTTACGTTGATAGAAATTTTAAAATCTGGCAATTTCTCATGCAAATTGCATCTCAAGAGAAGCAAATAATTGGTGAGGGGAAACTTCCCTTTAGGAAGAATCCTAGCTAACATAAGAAAGAGGAAGGATAACATCTCACAACTTTACACCCTCTAATGAATTAATGAACAGTGGTTATCAGTGATTGCTGCGTTTCCACACAAAGAGACAAAACTGAACATTATGTGCCTTCTTACAGAAGAACACACCACCACTTATAAGATGTTCTTGTCAGAAACTTGATCCTGAATCTAATCAAGCCTCTGGATTTAACAAACACTTTACTGGAAATAGGGAACAGAGGAACATGTGAAACAGCACCAGGAGAATGAATTCAACTGAACTCAGACAGTGGGAAGCTGGTTTGTTCATCAAATAAACTGCAAGGAGGGGGAAAGGATAGCTTTTATGTGGACCCTGATTTGAGTGGACAATAAGACAAACAAAATAAAAACAAACATATGTTACAAGTGAAGAAATTATCATTGAAGTTTGGGTGTGATAGTGCCACTGTTCTTACTTTTTTATAAGGCCCTACAAAGGAACCCCTCTTGCTGTAAATATTCTAGATTGTTTTTTCAAGATTTTATTTATTTATTTCAGGGAGAGAGAGGGAGCATGAGCGGGAGGAGGGACAGAGGGAGAAGGATAAAGAGAGAGGGACAAGCAAACTCCCTGCTGAGTGGGGGGCCTGACACGGGGCTCGGCCTGGGACCCCAAGATCATGACCTGAGCTGAAGGCAGGTGCCTAACTGACTGAGCCACCCAGGTGTCCCTGTAAATGTTCTAGATCTCTATCTGGGTAGTGGTTTTGCACCTGTGGGCATGTGTAAAAACTCACCATACACTGAGCTGTACTCTTAAGATTTGTGCACCTGACTATGTAAGTTATATCACAATTTTTAAAAGGTAGAATCCATTTTTTTAAGGATATGTTCTGAAGGTATGTTCTGATATATCATACCTGGGATTAGCTTTATTTTATCTTATTTTATTTTTTAAAGATTTTATTTATTTATTTGACAGAGAGAGAGACAGCCAGTGAGAGAGGGAACACAAGCAGGCGGGTGGAGAAGAAGAAGCAGGCTCCCAGTAAAGGAGCCTGATGCAGGGCTCGATCCCAGAACGCTGGGATCACACCCTGAGCCAAAGGCAGACACTTAACAACTGAGCCACCCAGGCGCCCATGGGATTAGCTTTAAAATAGTTTAAGATGCCCATGGAAGATTGGCCGTGACTTGGGTCATAGATAGGTCATAAGACAATTCTTGCACATGTTTGAAATTTTCCATAATATAAAGTTTTTTTAAATTGGCTGGCAAGATAGCATTGCCAAGGATGTGGAGCAACAGAAACCCTCATACACCACCGGTGAAAATATAAATTTTAAATTGAACAGCTATTTCATATTATCCTGTAAAACCAAAAGTGAGTATATCTTAAAACTCAGCAATTTGTCTCTGAGGTTATAACCTACAGAAACACTAGCACTGTGCTCACACGTGTGTGTACATGTAAGACAATTCATAAACATTGCTTATGATAAACCAAAATAAAAAGAGAAGGAAACAACTCAAATATCAACTGACAGGAAGATGAATAAATGAATTGTGATACACTGACACGATGGAATTCTATATGCTGAATGAATGAATCTCACAAAATTAATGAGCAAACACTTTATAAATTGCAGAACTACAGTGATACCATTAATTAAATGTTCAAGGTATGCACAATGGAAAGATATATTTTAGGGGCATCCATATATGTAGTAAAACTATAAAGAAAGCAGGTGAATGATAAGCACAGGCTGGTGCAATTGGGTAGAGGCCTAGAGAGGCCTCATTGGTTCCGGTAATATCCTGCTTCTTAGGCTGGGTGATGGGTGTTTATTTCAATATTGTTTTTTACTCTACATATATATTATTAAAAACTTAGATGTGTAGAAATATTTTATAATCAAATTATTTTGGAAAACCATTTCTTTTGGTTTCAGAAAATAGGCTGATCAGCATTTCCCAGGTATGTTCTTCAGAACACTAGTTCAGGATACATGAAAAGGTTTTTTGTGGCAACAACAATAACAAAGCTTTGTAGTCAAATTAGTCTGGGGAACTCTAGATTTTTTTTTTTAAAGATTTTATTTATTTATTTGACACAGAGAGACAGCCAGCAAGAGGGAACACAAGCAAAGGGAGTGGGAGAGGAAGAACAGGCTTCCAGCAGAGGAGCCTGATGTGGGGCTCGATCCCACAACGCCGGGATCACGCCTTGCGCCGAAGGCAGAGGCTTAACAACTGTGCCACCCAGGTGCCCCAAGGGGAACTCTAGATTAAACAACAGTAAGAGAGTTTCCCCACAGCAAGAATTCTCAGAGCCTTGAATATACAAGTGTGAGTTGTAAATCTCCAAGAGAGCAATACAAAAATTTCCAAAGTGGTTTACCCCAAAATCATGTGTATCTGTGTGTGTACAGTAGCTCTTAGAAAGAGCATAGTTTGGGAAATCCTCAAACAGGTGCTTCCTAAGATCTCCTTCAACCTAACCTTCGGTAAATCTATAATCTCAGGAGACTCTTACTGCAGGATGTACAGTGAACTGTTGGAAAAGACATCGGAGCTGGGATGCCCATGAGGATATTCTTGCAATGGTCTAGGCATGGGAGCTTGAGGACCTTAATAACAGCATGGTAACAGGGATAGAGAGGGAGGACAAAGTCAGGAAACATCATGAAGGAACCATGAGTCAGGGATGAGCCCAAGGCCACCCCTTGTCCGGTTAAACTCTACACATCAATGCTGGTCAAGCAAAACCACGGTGGTTGACTGCTGCTGCAATGACCAGTGACCTACCCAGAACCTAGCTGTGGCTTTGCAATACATGGAATATTTTTAGAATAGGAAAGGCTCTGAGAGCTCATCGGGTCTAATTCTTGCATTGGCATGTGAGCATATTGTGTTCCAGAGTTTAAAGTGACTTCCCCAAGGTCACATAACTCAGTACAGTCAAGAGCAGAATGGCTCAGGCCTCCTGATTCCCAGACTAGCCTCTGTACCATGACACCCTGACATCCAAATATGTGCAGAGAGCATGAGTGCCTCACCGAGGACCCAACCTAGTTTCTATTTGCTTCAATTTCTTTTTTTTTTTTTTTAGATTTTATTTATTTATTTGACAGAGATAGAGACAGCCAGCGAGAGAGGGAACACAAGCAGGGGGAGTGGGAGAGGAAGAAGCAGGCTCATAGTGGAGGAGCCTGATGTGGGGCTCGATCCCATAATGCCGGGATCACGCCCTGAGCCGAAGGCAGACGCTTAACCGCTGTGCCACCCAGGCGCCCCTCTATTTGCTTCAATTTCAATAATGATCTTGTGCCATACAGAATCTATAAAGTGAGGTGGGTGTTATGAAATCGAGTGTCTCAGAACCAAGCAAGGATAATGGGTGCTTTCACCATTTCACTAGATAACCATCTCATATCTGCCATTAGTAACATTTGAGAATGTGGACACATTAAGGAAAATCTGTCATAACCACTGCTCCCACTGAAGAATAACACTGATGTCACAACTATATATAATATCTTGTGTTTTCCAAAATGCTTTCACATATTTTATTTCATTTGATTCTCATAGTCCTGGGAGGGAATTATTATTTTCCTTTTAAATAAGAAATGTATTTCTCCAAGGGTGAATAACAAATTAGTGACAGAAATAAAACCTGAATCCAGGTTCCTTCCTTCCTTCCTTCCTTCCTTCCTTCCTTCCTTCCTTCCTTCCTTCCTTCTTTTTTAAAGATTTTATTTATTTAGTTGACAGAGAGAAAGACAGCCAGCGAGAGAGGGAACACAGGCTGGCAGAGGGGGAGAGGAAGAAACAGGCTCCCAGCAGAGCAGGGAGCCCGATGTGGGGCTCGATCCCAGGACCCTGGGATCATGACCTGAACCGAAGGCAGACGCTTAACGACTGAGGCACCCAGGCGCCCCTGAATCCAGGTTTCTTTATTTTTATTTCAAGACTCTTCCCATGAAATCACACTTGAATTTCAATGTATTGATTAGTCTACCATCTTGAATCGAAATAATGATTAGGCAAAAATTTCAAATGGGCATATGTTCTGTAAATAGTAATAAGTTTTGGCTGGCTGAGATCCATAGATTTTGGAACACCTGATTATCATTGATGTTAGCCAGATAAAACCATGTGGTTAGGAAATACAGAGACATTCAAGAAGGTATCATGAAGGATGGTTATCATCTAGCTGCATTATTGGGCAATCCTTGAGTTCCATTTCAGTTAGCCAGATTAACTGGAATGCTTAGTGTATTTTATCAAGCTGAAAGTCATGCAATTTTCCTATCCCAGTCCTCTCATCAATTGCAGTACCAAGATAACACCCATTTTCCGAAGGTGGTGTAAAACTTTATTTCTGCACCAGGTAGCATAGATCCATTTTTCCCTGTTCTTCTCCATTAAGCACAATTTTAAACCCTGAAAATAGCACAAGAGACAAACCAAAGAGATCTCTGAAAGGTGGTAGGGAGAAAGTGAACTAGTTTGGGACTCTGGAGCTGGAAGAACTTATCTTATACATGCCCACCCTACAGAAGAAGGCAAGGCAGACCTGGCATTCTCTGACCCTTGGGCTGGTAACAGAAGGCAGCCCAGGCAGGCTCATTCCTCCCCTCTGACTGACTGAAATCCTTGTGGTAATAGGTGATCCTGACACAACCAGCAAAGGGGCTCACCAAGAGGGCTCTAGTTTGGAGCCTCACCAAAAATCAGTGGCCAGGAAAAGCATTCTTATTCCCTGATGGGCCCGAGACTCCCCTTTCTGCCAAGAGATACAAAGACAGATGGAACTGTCTAAAGAGGTCCAGCTACAACAGGTCGATTGGTCCAGGAAGGCTTTGTCCCTGTGGGCCCCAAGTCCTTCTCTTCCACCCAGAGTCACTAGGTGGTATGGCGCCAGTGTTTGTGTTCCTCACCCCCACCCCCACCAAATTCACATACTGAAGCCCTAAACACCAATGTATTTGGAGATGGGGCCTCTAGGGAAGTAATTAAGGTTCAGTGAGGTCATAAGGGTAGGGACCATATCCAGTAGGATTATTATCCTCACAAGAAGAGACAGAGACCCCAGAGAACAGCACCCCCTTCTCTGTGCATTCAGAAGAAAGCCATGTGAGGACACGGGAAGAAAGGAGCTGGCTATAAGCCAGGAAGAGGGGCCTCACCAGATGTAGAATTTTCCAGCACCCTGATCATGGACTTCTGGTATCCTATCTTGGTCTGTTCAGGCTGTTATAACAAAATGCCACAGACTGGGTGGCTTATAAATGACAGACATTTATTTCTCACAGCTCTGGAGGCTGGAAGTCTAAGATTAGTGGCCAACATGGCCACATTCTGGTGAGGACCCTCTTCCTGGTTCATAGCTGGTGCCCCCTACCTGTGTCCTCACATAGTAGAAGGAGCAAGGGAACTCTGCAGGACCTCTTTTATAAGAACTCTAATCCCATTCATGAGGGCTCCACTCTCATGACCCAGGCACTTCCTAAAGGCCCCCCACCCCACCCCACCCCTGCCTTCTAATACCATCATCTTTGGGGGTTAGAATTTCAACATATGAATTTTGGGGCAACACAAACATTCAGATCATAGCACTTCCAGACTGAGAAAATAAATTTTTGTTGTTTGAGCCACCCAATTTGTAGTAGCCAACTAATAGAATGGGCAAGAAGAACCCAGCTATAGCAAGTTGTCTGGTCGAGAAGCCGCCTTTCACCCTACAGGCCAAGATGCTCTTCCTCTATCCAGAGAGTGTGGAGCAGCTGGGGGGAAAACTGATAGGAGGACACTACCACACCTCTCCCTCAATGAGATGGATCCAGAGGGGAAAATACTTTTGCCAGCAGGGACCAGTGAGAGTCCCAGTGACATTAGACAAACACCTGAATAATGCTGCAAAATCTCTGGAAATTAAATTGCCATTAGAACCCCAATCCAGATATGTAGGCCAGGACCCATGTGCTAAACCTAAACAGGGTCACTGTGAAAATAAATTATTTAAATAGGACCTGAATCCCTTACATAATAGACAAAATGTCCAGAATGCAATTGAAAATCCCCATCAAACCAAGAGTCAAAAAAAAAAAAAAAAAGAAAAAAGAGAGAGAGAGAGAGAAAACAAAAACCAGTCAGAAGTTGAATGAGAAAAGACAACTAATGTCATAGCAAGTTTAATAAAATGTTGAAAACATCTGGTAAAGATTTTTTTTTTAAGATTTATTTGTTTTGGGAGAGAGAGTGAGCACATAAGAGGGAGGGGCAGAGGGAGGAGAGAGAATCTCAAGCAGACTCCCGCTGAGCACGGAACCCTACCCCGGTCTTCATCTCAAAACCCTGAGATCACAACCTGAGCTGAAACCAAGAGTTGGAAGCTTGACTGACCGCACCACCCAGGTGCCCGTAAAACTTCCCAAATTTGACCAAAGACACAAACCTACAGATTTAAGAAGCTAATTAAAACCCAAACAGATAAATCCAAAGAAATCCATGCCAAGATATATCAAAATGCAATTTTTAAAAACCAAAAACAAAGGAAAAAAAAAAAAGACCTTGAAAGCAGACAGAGAAAAACAACGCATTATCTATAGGGGAATACTGATTCAAATGACAGCAATTTTTCATCTGAAATCATGGAGACCGGAAGGAAATGGCACATTAATTTTCAAATGCTGAAAGAAAAGATCTGTCAACGGAGAATTCTATATCTGGTGAAACTCTCTTTTAGAAACAAAAGGAAATAAAAACATTCTAAGACAGGGGAACACTAAAAGAATTTGTCATTGTTAGAACTACCCATAAAAATTGGCTAGAGGCGCCTGGGTGGCTCAGTGGGTTAAGTGGTTAAGCAGTCGACTCTTGGTTTCAGTTCAGATCATGATCTCATGGTCATGGGTTGGAGCCCTGTGTCAGGCTCTGTGCTCAGCGCAGAGTCTCTTCGGATTCTCGCTCCCCCTCCTTCTGCCTCCAGCTTGCATGTGTTGTCTCACTCTCAAATAAATAAATAAATAAATAATGTTTAAAAATTGGCTAGGGGGTGGGGGGACGGGGTAACCGGGTGATGGGTATTAAGGAGGGCACATGTTGTGATGAGCACTGAGTGTTATACATAAATGATGAATCATTGAACACTACATCAAAAACTAATGATGTACTGTATGTTGGCTAACTGAACATGAGAAATAAAAAATAAAAAATAAAAAAATTACTTTTTAATTTATAATAAAATTATGATTCCCCCCCTAAAAGAAAAATTGGCTGAACAAAGTTCTTCAAACAGAAAGAAAATGCTGAAAGAAGGCATTTGGGGGCATCAATCTGAATAACCATATAACCATGAAAGAAATTGAATTTATAATTAAAAGGCTCTCCCACATCACCTTCCAAAAACCAAAAATTCCACGTGTGTGGAAAATTCCATGGGAGTGCGTCAAAGGGACAGAAGAGCCGAACCTAGAATACCTTAAGCCATAAAATTAAGTGGTATTAGATTATAACTTAAAATGCATTTCTATGAGTTCATATAAATAAAAGACTGAATAAACAAACAAAAGAGGGAGAAGAAACCAATCGTGCATACAGAATAATTCCTAATAATGTATATAGATATTCTGCCCTCAAGAAGAGGGAACATAACGTCCCACTCTTTAAGTATGGGCTCAACATAGTGTCTTCTTTCCAAAGAATACAGTACGGAACAGGGGGACAAGTAAATTTGTGGCGGAGAATCCTGACAAAGAATAATCAACATCAAAAGTGACAAATCAATATCATCAGTGATATTTCATGTTGGTAGTGTATCTCTGATATGATGTGATGAGAGTGGCACTTTACCTCTGTGGTCTTCCTCCCTCAAACACTTAACCTCAGTCTAATCATGAGAAAAACATCAGACACGTTCCAGTGGAAGGAAATCCTACAAAACACCTGATTAGTATTCCTCGAAACTATTAATGTCATCAAAAATTAAGGAAGTCTGAGAAACTCACAGTCAAGAGCTGCCTAAGCAGATATGACAGCTGAATGTACTATGGTGCTCTGGGTGATTGATTCCTGGAACAGAAAAGGGGTATTGGGTAAAAATTAAGGTAATTTGAATACAATATGGACTTTAGTTAATAATAATACATCAGTGTTTTTCATTATTATAACAAATGTACCATACTAATTTAAGATGTTAATGATCCAGAAAAATAGGTACAGGATATATGGGAACACTCTGTAACATCGTCTCACTTTTTTTGTAAATTTAAACTGTTCTAAAAAATAAGCCTTTTTTTTAAAAAATTACCCCCCACCTCCAAAAAAAAAATCTTCAGGCTCAGATAGTTTCACTAGAGAATTCTACCAAATACCTAAAGAATTAATACTGATTTTATTTTCATTTTTTTAAGACTTTAATTTTCTATTTGACAGAGAGAGCATAAGCAGGGCGAGTGGCAGGCAGAGGGAGAGGGGGAAGCAGGCCTCCCAGTGAGCGGGGAGCCCCACACGGGACTCAATCCCAGCATCATGACCTGAGCTGAAGGCAGGTGCTTAATGACTGGGCCACGCAGGTGCCCCAGTACAGATTTTTACACAATCTCTTCCAGGATATAGAAGAGAACACTTCCCAACTAATTTTGTAAAGCTAGCATTACCCTGATAACAAAACCAAAGATAGTATAAGAAAAGAATACAACAGACCAAAGTCTCTCATAAAAAGAATTATGAACCATGACCAAGTGGGATTTACTCTAGGTGTAGGAGGTTGGTTCAACATTCAAAAATCAATCGGTATAATCCCCCATATCAACAAGCTGAAGAAGAAAAATGATAGAAACATTTCACTTTGATGTCGAAGTCCAACCCTGATGCGATAAAGCTCTCAGCAAGTTAGAGAGCGGAAATACCTAAACTTGATAACAGCATCTATAAAAAAGTTTAGAGCTGACATCATACTTAATGATGAAAGAAGAACATTTTCTCCCTAACACTGGAAACAAGGCAAGGAAGTCTTCTCTCACTAACTCTTATCCAACATGGACGTTCTAGCCACTGCAAGAGGTAAAAAAAGAATTAAATGTAGACAGATTAGAAAGGGGAAATAAAACTATCTTTATTTGTAAATAACATGATTATCTATGTGGAAAATCCCAAGAACTCTACAAAAAAAATCTCCGAGAACTAATAAGTGAGTTCAGCAAGGATTTAGAATATAAGGCCAACACACACAAAATGATTGCATTTCTATTTGACAGTGAACATACAGAAAGAGAAATTAGAACATACTGACACTTGTAATACTCAAATAAAGCAAAATACTTAGATATACGTAAAACATGATCTGTATGCTGAAAATTACAAAAGCTTGATGAAAGAAATCAAAGAAGACTTAAATAAATGGAGACACCTACCATGGTTATGTGTTTGAAGATCCAACATAATAAAGACATCAATTCTCCTCACATTGACCTATAGATTTAATAGTATCCTATCAAAATCCCAGCAAGTTTTTTTGTATACATAGACAAGCTTATTCACAAATTTATATAGAACGCAATAGCTAGGGGCTCCTGGGTGGCTCAGCCATTAGGTGTCTGCCTTTGGCTCAGGGACCTGGGATCGAGCCCCACATCGGGCTCTCTGGTCGGTGGGAAGCCTGCTTCTCCCTCTCACACTCCCCTTGCTTGTGTTCCCTCTCTCGCTGTATCTCTCTGTCAAATAAATAAATAAAATCTTAAAAAAAAAAAGCAATAGCTAAAACCATCTTGACAAAGAACAAAGTGGGAGGAATCACTCACCTCCTATTAAGGCTTACTATAGAGCTACTGTAATCGAGACACTGTGGTATTGGCAGAGAGATAGACACATACAGTAATGAAACAGAATACAGATTCCAGAAATAGATCCATAGAAATATGGTCAATTGATTTTTTAAATGAAAGTACAAACCAATTCAATGAAGGAAGGATAGCCTTTATGCTAAAGCAACTGGTCATCTGTAGGTAAAAGATATTGACCTAGAACTTACACCCATACCAAAATAAGCACAAAATGTATCACTGATTTAATGAAAAATGTAAACACTATAAAAATCTTAGATATAAAACATAGGAGAAAATCTTCATGATCTACGGCTAGGCAAAGAGTTCTTAGATTTGACCCAAAAGCATGATCCATAAAAGGAAAAATTGATAAATTGGATTTCATCAAACTGAAAACATTTGTTCTGCAAAAGACCATGTTAAGAGGATGAAAAGACAAGCTACAGACTGGGAATGAATATTTGCAAACCGCATAGCACATATCTGACAAAAGACTGGTATCTGGAATACATAAAGAAAAAAACAAACAACAAACTCGTGAAGTTCAACAATAAAAAACAAGTCAATTACAAATTGGGCAAAAGACATGAACAGACATTTCAATGATTAGCATCCATACTGTGAAGTACTACTCAGCAATAAAAAGGAGTGATCTATCACTACCTATGGCAACTTGGATGAATCTCCAGGGAATTACACTAAATGAAAAAAGCATACTATATGATTCTATTTATGTAGAACTTTTTATTTTTATTTATTTTATTTTTTTTTTAAAGATTTTATTTATTTATTTGACAGAGATAGAGACAGCCAGCGAGAGAGAGAACACAAGCAGGGGGAGTGGGAGAGGAAGAAGCAGGCTCACAGCGGAGGAGCCTGATGTGGGACTCGATCCCATAACGCTGAGATCACGCCCTGAGCTGAAGGCAGATGCTTAACCGCTGTGCCACCCAGGCGCCCCTATGTAGAACTTTTTAAATGACAAAGTTTTAAAAAATGGAGGAAAGAGGGATTCTAGAGTAAGGTTCTTGAGGCCTGGGGTGGGGCAGAAGGGAAGTGGATGTGGTTTAAAGGGGCAATTTGAGGGGCACCTGGGTGGCTCAGCCATTAAGCCTCTGCCTTCAGCTCAGGTCATGATCCCAGGGTCCTGGGATCAAGTCCCCATCGGGCTCCCTGCTCGGCAGGAAGCCTGCTTCTCCCTACACTCCCCTTCCTTGTGTTCCCTCTGGCTGTCTCTCTCTGTCAAATAAATAAATAAAATCTTTAAAAAATTAAAATAAAATAAAGGGGCAATTTGAAGGGATCCTTGTAGTGTTGGAATATAGTCATATCTTGACTCTGGTAGTGGATATATGAGCCTACATGGGTTATAAAATTGTATAGAATTTATTAAATACTCATACATGCACACAAATGAGTATCAGTAAAACTGGGGAAATCTGAATAAGACCAGTGGATTCTAGCCATGTCAATTACCTGGTTGTGATATTATGCTATTGTTTTGCAAAATGTTATTATTAGGGGAAACAGGATGAAGTATAAGGAGTCTCTCAGTATCATTTCTTAAAACGGCACATAAACATACAATTATCTCAACAAAAATTTCAGTTAAAAATGTGTATGGACCTAGATGCCATGGTCATTAGCAACAGGGATGATTTTGCAATTGCTTAGAAGGGTGAACTACAAAAGAAAGAGAAGGGAATTTGGAGAACACAATTAAGAAAAACAAGGAAGAGAGAAGCTATAAGAAATGCCTGTTTGCACCTCTGAATTTTGGAAGTCTGGATAACATTCTAAGTTGTTAAAAGTACTGAAATTCCCTTGTCATGTATTGTCTACATCTGATTTCTGATTTTTAAAGCAGCTGGTCTATTTGCATTATACAGGTATAGAGCTCTAGATGCATCTGGATCTAATTTGATGGAATTCTCTCCATTTTAAGATGGGTATATCTTATTCTTCTGACTTTCAGTGGACAACTCAAGCAGTTTTAAATAGTTCTGGCAATGATTAATTGACTTTCGATTTGTCATGTGCAATTCTGTAATTATAGGTTTCCCTTCCAATCTTTTGACTGTGCTTCTTGAGGTAAATGGTTTATCTTGAAAATAGTCCACTGTTTCGTAAATGTATCCACATAAGGCATGATCAAAGAGCATTGCCTCCTAGTTTTCATCTTCCTTGTCAGTAATCAGTCACTTGCCGAAAGTTATTCTTTAATGTCCCTGAATCTCCTGTTTCTACTTCTGAGATCATATTAAAGACCAATGGTTGGAAGCTGATTAGAAGTAGCTTTGTGGCAGAGTGATTCCCCAGCTCAGCTGCATCTCATGATCTACAGCCTCTATTCTTTTTTATTTTTATTTTTTAATAAAGATTTTATTCGATGGGCGTCTGGGTGGCTCGTTGGTTAAGCGTCACGATCCCAGGGTCCCCGATGGAGTCCTGCTCAGCGGGGAGTCTGCGTCTCTCTCTGCCCCTCCCCCCACTCGTGCTCTTGCGCTCTTTCGGGCTCTCTGTCTCTCAAAAATAAATAAATAAAAATCTTTTAAAAAATGTATTATTTGTTTATTAGAGAGAGAGCCCACGAGCACGCGCGGGGGAGGGGCAGAGAGAGAGAGAGAATCTCTCAGACTCTCTCGCTGAGAGCGAGCCTGAGGTGGGGCTCAATCCCATGACCCTGAGATCACGACCTGAGCAGAAACCAAGAGTCCGATGCTCAACCACAGAGGTGCCCCTACAGCCTCTTTTAGAACCCCAAATGTAGGACCTACCCCACACTTACTAGTAATAATAACTAATTTCACCCCATTAACAACCCTGTGAAGTAGGTTACTGTTCTTATCCTAATTTTGTAGATGAAGAGACAGCGCAGAAAAGATAAGCAACTTGCCCGAGGACACACATAGTAAGGGAGGGAGCTGGAATTTGAACCCAGGCAATCTGACTCCAGAATCTATACTCTTGACCTCCACACCTCTCACAGTTCCTGCATCAGAGTCTCTGAGGGGTTGGTGTCTGAGTACCTCTCAGTTAATAAGACAAACAAATGCCCACAGTGGAAGGTTTGGGGACCTCTAGGTTTCCTGGAGACGCTCATGAGTTGAGGGAGGGGCGTGTGCTCAGTCAGGAGCTAACAGCTTCTTGCTCACTGACCAGGTTGTCCCGAAATAAGTAGCATCTGTTGTGGTTAAATTTTTTACATACATCTTCCCCTTACAACTGCCCTTCCAGGTAAATATCATTATCCTTATTTTATAGATGAAGAAACTGAGGCTCAGGTACATAACCTGCCTACGTTGCTCTCAGCTAGTAAGTGGCAGAGGCAACATCTCAACTCTGAAGCCCAAGCTCATAGCATTACCGCCTCTTCCAAGGAAAGGTCTACCAGTTAATCTCGATCAACTGGTTAGAGCACCTGCTCCGAGGTATCAGCGAAAAAGTGTTCCCAGAGGTGCTTTGCAATTTTCAACGTAGGACCATACATGGATCAGTCTTCAAGACTCCAAGGGAAAATTGTAATAGTAGAGCCTCAAGCCCTTCGATCATTCTACACGAAAGACAGGTGGGGGCTGGGGGGTGTTCAGCACCCTCTGGGTGACAGCATCTCTGTGGATGAGCAGCCTGTGGGTATCCACCCATCCATCCCACAAAGCTGTCCTCTAGTGAAACTGAGAGTAACAATGAGTTGACCCTATGCTGGTCTTTCTGGCTTTCCCAGAGTCGATCCTCACTCTTTCTTTTCCTTCCTTGGATCTACCATGAAACTTTGCCTTGTGCCATAGAATGTGGAGAAGGTTTGAAAAAAAAAATGTTCTGGGTATGATTGTTAATGTGTGCCCAATTTAAATAAAACACTGTTCATTGTATTGTATATAATGATGAAACTCATTAACTGCATAATAGCTTCACGCTCCCTGGTCTAAAATACAGAATATGCTCAATATTAAAAATTAAAATCAATCCATCAACATCTAATGGTTAAGTAGGGATATTAAAAAGTAAGAGGCATTATTTGGATCCATGGAAAAGTGTCATGGGATTCATGAAAATAATTGGCAAATTCTGACACAAGACAGAGGTAAAAATAAAAATCTCGTGCAGACCAAATTGCAGATTTGTGGTGTCCATTAGTATAAGGGCTCACCTAATCATACCCAAGGCTCAGTTTGCTTGAGTCATGAGCCCCTCCCCACCTCTCAGCCAGTTTCTCCCAAGGTCACCTGAGGCACTTGCACTAATCTGAACAGGGAGCAATCCAGACTGTTACAAGAGCCAGGGGTTCCTTGTATTGACTTTGTTTACAGCTCTTTTAAGATTTTAATCACTCCAAAGTCTTCCTGGTTGGGTTTCTGCCCAACTTGGAGAAGCTCTGTTGCTGTTGGTTACTAAAACTTGTTTCCGTTTCACAGCACTGGCATACTGAGCGTGTCTTTACATAACTAAACAATAAATGAAGTACTCAATATTCAGTTTTGGTAGATTCACATGATGAATTTTTTATATTAGTTTAATATTAACTTCAAGGCTTAGGGTTTTCTCCTTATTCTTCGGGGAGTTCTATTTGATGACTCATAAATTCTTGGTCATTTATCAGTCCCTTTAATCGCACCCGCGCTCTCAAGACATGATAAAAAGAACATACCACCTTTGAAAGTGGAAAAAGAAAATGCTTTCTTTTACTCCCTAGTTTAAAAGAAGAATATGGATCTGGTCCTTTTCCTTTAAAAAGTGTGTTTTAGGGGCGTCTGGGTGGCTTAGTCGGTTAAGGGTCTGCCTTTGGCTCACGTCATGACCTCGGGGTCCTAGAGCCAAGCCCCATGTCCTCTGCACTCAGCGGGGAGTCTGCTTGTCCCTCTTCCTTTCCCTCTGCCCCTCTACCTACCTGCCCCCCCCACCTGCTTGTGCTTTCTTTCTCAAATAAAATCTTTTAAAAAAGTTTATTTTATTCTATAATTATAAAGTAATATATGCTCATTTGAGAAATAGGTAAAAGAGAAAGGATCTACCACATAGATAGAATTCCATTGCTCAATGATAATCTCATTTGAAATTTTTGGTTTATTTATTCATGTGACTTTTTCTTTCTGCACATTATTTTTACTGAGCTATACTCATAATGGACACCCAATTTTGTATCCAGCATTTTATTTTTGATTTTTGTTTAAGATTTTTATTTTTTATTTTTATTTATTTCTTATTTTTTTACGAGATCTTATTTATTTGAGAGAGAGAGAGCGAGTGGTGGGGAGGGGTAGAGGGAGAGAGAGATAGAGAGAGAGAGAGCCAGACTTCCTGCTAAGCAGGAAGCCTGATGTGGGGTTCGATCCTGGGACCTGGAGATCATGATCTGAGTTGAAAGCAGACATTTAACCCACTAAGCCACTCAGGTGCCCCTTAAGATTTTATTTTTAAGTAATCTCTACACCCAACATGGGGCTTAAACTCACAATCCCGAGATCAAGAGTTGCATGGTCTACTGTATCCAGCTTTTTAAACTTAACATTATAAAAATTTTTTTCCCATATTCTATAAGTACTATTTTAAAGAAATAAGACTTTCTGTTGAATAAATAGATAATAATTTGCATAAGCATTCACAAATTGTCAGGTTGGACTACAAACCATGGAGCCATCTTGAATTCTTCTTGCATGTAACCCACACATTTGATCTTCCAAGGAAGACCTGCTAATTCTTCCTCCATATGTCTACAATTTATTCCTTCTTTATCATCCTCACACTAGTTCAGGACCTTGTAATAATCTAACTGATTTCTTTTTTTTTTTTTTCCCTAACTGATGTCTATGCTCCAATTTACCCTATATACTACCGGTTGTTTCACTCATGCCACCTAATTGAAGACCTCACAGTGACTTATTTTCTCTTAGAGGATAACATCCAACATCTTTAGCATGGCCCTCTGCACTTTCCAAATCCGAAGCCAACCTAATGTCTCCAGCCTGATTTTAGCAACTTCCCCGCATAGATCTTCAGCTCTAGCCAGACTGCTTCATTCAGTTTTCCACATTCACACCTTAAATGTTTTTCTACCATTTTGCTCCTTTCCTTATGCTCTTCCCACACCTATAATGCCTTTCCTTCCATTTCTATCAAAATCTTACTCATCTACAAGGAATCCCCACATCTAGTCTGTTGGGAGTCTGAAAGTGTTCTCTAATAAATAGCATCTCTTTTCTCTGCCCAGGTTAAGGAATTTGAGAAATAAAACAGAGTAAATATGGAGGCCAAGATATTGAAAACCCCACCGAGGAGATCCTTGATCTCCTTCACTGATCAAGAAGGGTTGAGGACTTAATTCAGTGTGAGGGCCAGATGGAAAGAAGTGAGCAGATCCACTTACCCGCCTGGTTTTGAGCAGTGCTTACAGCTGAGTCACTGCCAGGGGAAGCTGAAGAGAACTCTTGCAGCTCACTCCAAAGAAGGAGAAGGAGAAGAGCTGCAACAAACACTTTTCATAGGTAGGAAACATCAGGATTGAGGAAAAGGCTTCCATTTATTGCTAGGAACCAATACCAGCTTTTCACCTCCAAGTATCTCTCCAATGCATCAACTTCCGTCCTCCAATGCCAACGTCATCTGTTGCCTGGACTGGGGCAATTGACTCAGGGTTTTTCACACCCTCTCTGGAGCCCTACCAACAAACAGTCCCCACAATGAAGCCAGAAGAGTGTTTTTAATAGATGAATCTGATGGTCAACCTTCTTCCTAAATCCCTTCAATAGATTCTCACGGCTCTTGGGATCAAGACGAAAGTCCTTAATCACTAGACCCTGACGGTCTGGCTCCAGCCTTTTCTTGTTCTTCCTGTTTCCCTATCACCTTTTTTTTTTTTTTTAAGATTTTATTTATTCATTTTATGGAGGGAGAGATTGACCACGAGCAGGGGGAGGAGAGAGGGGGAGGGAAAGAAAGGGGGAAAGAATCCCAAGCAAGCCCTGCTCTAAGCATGGAGCCCATCCCGGGACTTGATCCCATGACCCCGAGATCACGACCTGAGCCAAAACGAAGAGTCAGTTGCTTAACTGACTGGGCCACCCAGCTACCACTTCCCTGTCACTGTTGCTTCACCGACAGGGACAGTACAATTTTTTTAAGTTGCCATGTTTACTCCTACTTCAAGGACTTTGCTTGTGCTGTTCCTTTTTTTTTTTAGTTTTCTTTTCTCCCAGTTGATTCCTGCTCATTTATAAATCCAAGCCACCACATTCCTTCCACAGAGAATGTGCCTGCTCCTTTATGCCCTCATAGTTCCCTCTGCTTCCCTCATGCAGCTTACCGTGAGTAATTACTAAATAATTGTGTGATCACCTGAGTAATGTCTGTTTCCCTCATAGGCTCCCATAGGACTCATGGACCATGTCTGTAATGCCCACTCATGTTTCCCCAGCAATTAGCACAGTACCCAGACCTCAGAGACACCCAATAAATATTTATTGAATAAACAGAAGCCCAGCTCAACTTGAACTTCCTCTGTGAAGCCAGAAATTTTCTCTCCCTCCTCTGAAATCCTATGGCTCTTCGGATCCCTACCACTCACTCACATGGCATGCATGGCACACTGCCCAGTAGAGTGTCTAATTGTGCTTGCCTTATCTCCCCAGCTAGACTGTGAGTGCCCGTGGGCCAGGGAGCACAGCTGCCCCGCAACTGGAACTCTCCTAGTGGCTAGCCCAGTTTCCAGCACTTGACATGTGCGCGGTAACAATTTACTCAAAGAATTAATAAAGATGTTGGCTCTTCCTTTTGGGTCTGTAGCAGTGTTGGTAGCGATGGGAGGAAGTTATAATTCCCTGATGTTTGGCAATGCAACAGAGACTGCATTTTATAGGATGGAGCTAGGAAAAGATATTAGGTTGTCTTTTTATTGCTAGAACATCTTCTCTGCCAATTTGCTTGGCAAAGCAAAGCCTTTTCTGTGAATACAGCAACTGGTTCTAATTTGATGCAAAAAAGGAAAATCCAACCAAAAAGCTGCATATTCACATGAAGCCGAGCTGTTTGAATTTATTCATTTGAGTTCTATTCTATTTGTTTGCTAATTGTCATGTGTGTTCTCATCACAGCTGTTAGCTCCTTCAGCCTTCGACTTCCCCTCATCCTCACGGTGCAAGATGTGGGGGCCAGACTGTCAGCCACGTGGAATCCACAGGCCAGAGCCCAGGGTGCGGACAAACACGACACTGACTAGACACACTGGTCAGGGCGGAGATTCCTGAGCCAGGTCAAGCCTTTACCCTGAGGGATGGTTTTCTGAGAAAGTGCTGAGTCAAGGAGAACGATGCAAACGGAGCCTGGAGAGACTGAGGCTGAAAATACTGGAGTGTGTGCAAATACACAGTGAGGTGGTTGTGGGGTGCGATGCAGAGGACGGTGTGAGGGACACCCCTCTAATTGACAGCCAGGTTGCAGGAGGCCTGGGACCGTCCCTGAAGAGTTCCAGGATGAAGCACGAAGTGGGGCTCCGGGCACAGCCCTGCCTTTGAAATGCTTAGAGTTTGGTTCTTTGCAGATGGTCAAACAGGCGATTGACTTTTAAGATTTTATTTATTTATTTGAGAGAGGGCAAGAGAGAGCATGAGCAGGGGGCAGGCGGGGAGGGAGAGGGAGAAGCAGGGAGCCCGATGTAGGGCTGCATCCCAGGACCCTGGGGTCATAACCTGAGCCCAAGGCAGATGCTTAACCCGCTGAGCCACCCGGCCAGGCGCCCTACTTTAAGGACTTCACATAACACACGGGAAAGTATAGATTCGGACGCACACTCTAAAGCCCGCAGTCCTGGGTGAAAGATGAAGAGAGTGTGTCAGAGCTTCTGCCAGAACAGGAACGTGTAAGTGGGCGGGCAGCTTAGGGAAAACCACCGCACAGTACGCATTCCCTCCCTACTCATCAAGCCTTCCGCCCTCCCTTTCTGCCTCGCTCTGGTACCCTCTTGGGGGCTTCTACCCGGCTCACGCCTCCTAGGTGCCTTCCCAATGGGACTGGCTCTAAGCGGGTTTTCGGACTCTGAGCCCTGTCTGTCTCCCCACCCTCAGCTCCACGCTCCGTGTCCTGGAGCCCGACGCTCCCCTCCCCAGGCCCAACGAACTCACATCCGGGTAAGGAGCGTACCCGTTCAGAGCCTATTTGCCAATGACGTTGAACTGCACGCTGCTCAGAGTGAGTTAGACTCACGGGCTCTTGCTCTTCGGGAGTACAGAAGTCAAACAAGACGGGCAGAGAGGAGGCCGAACCGCTGGCTACACACCAGAGGAGAAGGCAATGAAAAGATATCTATTGTGAGGGGCCCCTGCCTGGCTCAGTGGGAGGAGCGTGTGACTCTTGATCTCGGGGTTGCGAGTTTGAGTCCCATGCTGGGGGTGGAGATTACTCAAAAATAAATAAATAAATAAATAAATAAATAAATAAATAAATAAATAAAATAAAACAAAACTTTAAAAAGTGAAAAGATCTATGTTGTGAAAATCCAAGTGTTGTCATCATTGATGACACTTCCTATACACATTCTTCCTAATCCCCTTGTGACCTCAAACATCAGGGAGCCTCCGTGGCTCGGTGGGTTAAGCATCTGGCTGAGGCTGAGGTCATGATGCCAGGGTCCTGGGATCGAGTCCCGCGTCAGGCTCGCTGCTCAGTGGGGAGTCTGCTTCTCCTTCTCCCCCTGCTCCTGCTCTCTCTTTCTCTCTCAAATAAGTAAATGAATAAAATCTTTAAATAAACAAACAAACAAAAAAAGTCACCCTATGAGGAGGACTCCTGATTCTCTCTCTCCTGACTTACTGCCTTACTCAGCTTCTGATCAGAAACCCGTGATTGTGTCTGGTACATCTCTGCTTGAACATCGCACACTTCCAGACAGGAATTTCCCACACCGTGCCACCCCTCCCACCTTTCCCAGCCTCTCCTTTCTCAGCTTATTTTTCTGTACCTATACCAACCATGGATACTATTTTAGCGTTTTACAGATTGTGAAACCTGGCCTCACACTGGAGCTCATTACTTTCCCGGTTACCTAGGCTTGGAGCCTGTAGCATCAACATTAACTCCTGTTCCTTTGTCATCCCTTGCCTCAAATTTTCTACCTGTGTCCTTGGTTTGATCTACAAATAGTGGGATTGTCATTATTCTTTTTTACTTTTTTTTTTTCCTCTGAGAAAAAAGAACGATCTCATTTATGTATGTAGAGAGAGCCAAAGGCTTTTTAGAAACTGAGATATCTGCCATTGGACTTTAGGCCATGCTGCAAAATAAAAAATTTTTTTAAAGATTTATTTATGTATTTGAGAGAGAGAGGGAGGGAGGGAAGGAGAGGGCAGAGGGAAAGACTCTCAAGCAGACTCCAGGCTGAGCGCAGAGCTGATGCAGGGGCTCAATCCCAGGACTCATGAGATCCTGACCTGAGCGAAACCAAGAGTCGGAAGCTTAACAGTCACCCAGGTGCCCCCTGCCATGCTGCAAATTTGAATTGGTCCCCAGTGAAATGCAAGGCCTCCTAATACAATGGAACATAAATGAGTTGTTTAAAGTGGTTCTCCTTTATTGATCTGATGCACACACAACATCCACATCATAAAATCCCATCTAATTTTCAAAATAAAAAGTAGCATTTTAGTAGACCGTTTTACAAGTTAAATTATGCCTTTCATATTTACCCTCATGGAAGTAGGTATGTGTACACAAGACCAATTCCCTGCTCTATCCCCTCCCCCCCATGATTTTTTTTGGTTGGGGGATTATTTTGCTGCTAGAACCCTTCCAGACAGCATGAGGAGTCATGTTAAATTCAATATCTACATTTTAAATCAGAGAGCTAACCAGAAGAAGAGAAGGACTAAAGACAATAGATTTCTAGGCAGAAGAGGGAAGAACCCCAGGTAAACCGAGTTTTGAGAGAAAGGCAGGCCGGTGTCTAGAAGATAGATTAGTTCACAGACAATCCCCATGGAAGGAGATGATTTGAAAAATACCATAAATTGTGGTGAAGACAGCGGCCAGTGCAAAGGCGAGTGTGGGCAGAACTAAGCAGGTTTAATTCATTCAAGGAGTCTCACATAAAAGGCAACCAAAGAAAGTGTTTCAGATATTTTCTTAACTGTTTCAAAAGTGCTTCAAATATTTTCTCAACTGTTTTGAATATTTTCTTAACTTGGAAGCTCTGCTTAGTGTAAAGCATGACAAGAGAAGGGCTGAGAGACAAAATTCCTGATAACAACTTCTAACAATAGAAAATTGTAATATACTGGGTTTACAGAGGTTGTACTCTTAATATCCCTCAGCACTAGATTCACACCACTATCCCATTCACAATAATATAAATTGTAAAACGAACCATATGTTTATCCATATATTTCAGGAGCAATTCTGAGCCCATGAGACATGCTGTACTTTGATTTTTGCTACACTAATCTTTGATATATTTGGGTAAAATTCATCCAGATACCCAGATTGTGTCTTATTTAACATCAGCTCACTTCCCCCTTTCTTTTGCTTTTGGAAAACTCCCTAAAAATCCATTTGGCTGTTTTTGATCACTTTAAAATGGTTAAAATGTTTCCTCTTTTGTCCGGGGGTGGGGGGTTGGGGGGGGGAACAGAGGCATTTTTACACTCATAACTAAACAATGGCTTTGTTTTAATAACTTTGGAATGTACTAATTTCTGTTGAGGATGAAGAATGAGACCTTATGTAAAGAAAGCAGATTTTGAGTATTTACATTTGTGAATGTTTTTAAAATGTCTTTCTTCAGAGACCCAATGCAGTCTGCTACTTATTTAAATATATTACTGTCCTTTTGCCTATGGCCATTGTATGCACGATTCACTGATGACTTAATTCTATAAACAATACAATTTGAAAATGATGGGGGCGCCTGGCTGGCTCAGTTGGTAGAGCATCTGACTCTTATCTCTGCGTCGTGAGTTCGAGCCCCATGTTGGGCACAGAGATCACTTAAAAAAAAAATTAAAACTATGTTATCTGAGTCATTATGAAGTTTTAGAAATGATTGGGCTCCAGGAAGAACTCAATAGTACTCCCCCTATGAATTTATAGGACTAGGTCATAAATCTTCACAATACTTTTGGCTAAAGGAGAAGAAAGGAAAAGGCCACTTAAACTGTAAAGTTTGAATTACAGAATACTTCATTTTTAAGAGATAATCAGTTTTATCACTTAATAAATATACAGTAGCTTGAACTGATGACTTATCAGTGTTGTCAAATATAGGACTTCTATTTGATCAGAACTGATCACGTGATTGTACATTTGATATCACCTAACATGGCTTAAAAGTGAGTGCAAGTTGGGGCATGAGTACCTTTCTAAAACCGGGGCTCTCTGAGTCTGTTTACTTTAATTACTGCCTGACCTTGGTGTGAAACAGAATCGTACAGTTACATGGTGCTGGTGCCAGATCAGGTTTCCCAGTATGGGAAGAGCTCCCCTCTGCACGAGCCCATGCTGTTAGGCTGCACTCAGGCCCGGCCAAGGCATACCTCCCTCCGGGAGAACCAGAGCCCAGAGAGAAGCTCAGGAGTGGGGCCCCAGGTATTGAGAGAGACCTTGAGTGACCTTGAACAAGAATACTCCCTCTCCCTGGGGAGACTGGTGAGGTGCCACCATCCCTGCGAATGAAAACAATCTTCACTCACAAACAGCTTTTCCTTCTAGAAAATGTGCCATTTTACTGAGCAAATTCTGCCTGGGTGCCACCTCCTATGAGCCCTATTCCACATGACACCACCAGTACTGTACCTTCAGACCATGAATGTCTTTTAAAAAATAACCTCTTTATTACGAACTTTTAGCGCGTGTCACATTCCCAGAGTTTTTAAAAAATTGTTTATTCAACATTGATTTTAGGTTAATTCTCTCATGGGCTACCTATGCATATACTTAAACACAATTAGGTGTGTTTTTGCTCTATTATATTTTACGTTTTGGATTTTTTAAAAAAATTTTTATTGTATTTATTTATTTTTTATGTTTCAGATTTTTAATCAGTCCTTCTCAGCTGTTGAGACAATATTGAGTCCTGGCACTCTTTTTTTTTTTTTTTAAGAGTCTATTTATTTATTTGAGAGAGTGAGCATAAGCAGGGGGAGAGGCAGAGGAGAGGGAGAGAGAGAATCCCAAGCAGACTCCATCCCCAGCGCAGACCCCCACCAGGGCTCTATCCCACGACCCCCAAGATCACGACCCAGCTGAAACCAAGAGTCAGACGCCCAACCGACTGAGCCACCCAGGCACCCTGAATCCTGGCACTTTCTAAGACTAGCAGGACAACAGCGTTCACAGAAGTTCTCTCTTGGGTATTTTTCCTCTGTGGTGTAGTTCCCTTCTCACAGAGTCTCTATGAGTTTTTCTCACTTTACTGAGACTCTGAGAAGGAAAGTGAAGTTCGCAGAAGGTGCTGCAGCTGGTGAGTGGGTGAGTGGATGCCTGCGTGGCACTTTCCAGGACGTCAGCAGTCCTATAATACGTGGGGTCAATTAAAAACCTGATAAACTGGTCTTCCATGTCTCCATGTGGAAGCCGGCAACACTGCTGGACGTGGACAGGACTAAGGATAGACACCTCGCAGGTCCCTAGGGATCGCTCTATCGGCTCACATGGGGCCAACAACTGCACTCAGGTTGCTCTGTGACAATGGAGTCCGCCACCATCCTACAGCCCTGCAAATCTCCTTCTGGCCAAGAGGATGCCATGAGAGATTGTGTTAGATGTCCATTGCAAATCATGGCACATGGTACACAGCCTTCTCATGTATTTTTAAACTTATCTTTTAAAAATCTTTAAAAATAACTGAAGTTGGTTTGGTTGTATCTTTCGTTTGTTTCTTTTCTCAGTGCATACTTCCCATCTGCTATTTATCAATTTTTGGGTTTTGCCGGGAATTAAAGTCAAACAGATTCCAGGATGCACTTTCTGGAAGACGTTCTTCTCTTGTTGAATTTTGGCACGTTTGTTTGCTACCTGTTTTAAGTTTGTGAATGCTTACTGATAATGGCTCAAATTACATTCTGATAGTACCATGGGATGTATTTCATGTTGTTTTGAAGTTAAAGTGACAAGGTTTTTATGTTAGAAGCGTCTCTGCTATTCCTGGTTCTGTTAGAAAGACATCTTTCTCTTGTAATGCTATTTTAATGCCCAATTTTTACTGGCTCTGGGATTATCTCTCTATAAACAGAATCAAGGGACTTTCCTCCTCACTCACTTTTGTCATAGATACTCAGCACTGAAATGAGTGTTCACTGTACCTCTGAGAGCTATCGTGGTTGCTCTCTGTCTTCCACGAGACCCAAGAATGTGAGACAAGTCTGAGTTCAAGGGCAGACTTACAGTTCTTATTTTTAATCTAAAGTGTGTCCTGGGTGATTTCTCTTCAAGCTTTCTTGTCACATTTAGAAAGCAAGTGAAACGTAACAGCAAAGGGCTGGTGTTTGAACTCCAAACTTCTGAGGGCTCAGTGTGCAGTCGGCTCAGCCCTGTTGGCTGACTTGGAGCTGCCCCAAGGGACCTGCGGGCCCAGCTGGATTCACTTACGGCACCGAAACCACTTCTGTGCTCCCTCTCTTCAGCACGCTTTTCCCCAAATTCCTGACAGCACTTAGCTCGACCAAATGGACAGAGTGCGATTCCCAGATGACACCCCATCATAAATCCAACTTACCTACCACATCCTAACATCTTCAGTGCGCATGGAACCTGCAACGTGCTCGTTCCAGAGTCTTCCATCCTGAAGTAGAGCAGGTGCCCTTGCTGGGAGTTTGAACAGGTGTAGAGCAAATCCCCAATTTTCTTTATTATTTCCAGGTGTGGGATGTGGCAACCCTGCTCAGCTAAGAGGGCTCACCATTGGCAGGACAAGTGGGTGTTTGTCTATGGCTGTCAGTCTTCTGGCCTTTCTGTGTCATCTGTCACAGTTGCCAAGAAACCTTGACCAAGGACAGCAGAGTGTATGTGACGCATTGAATGGGGATCTCAAGTGCCTGATAATAGGAAAGCTCTTCTTTGGGCCAGATGTCTGTTCGTTCAGTGTACTGAGTGCCTAAAATGAGCAAAACTCTGCTCTGGGGCCTAGAGAGGGTATTTTATATTTGCATGATGGGCCCCAAGGGCGTCTGAATGACGGTCTCAGTGTGCCCTTCATTCTACATAGGGGATTTTGGGTGGTGTTCTGTGTTTGGGGATATGCTTTCCCCTCTTCGGTGCAGCAGTCCCTCCTCTGTCTTGGGATAGATCACATCTCCCTAAGAGGCCTGCCTGAGACCCTGATCTAAACCAGTGATCTGCCTCCTCCCAACAGCCCGCTCACATCACCTTGCTTATTTTCCTCATGACATGAATCACAATTTGTAACTGGAGATTTGTTTGCTAGCATGTGTATTTCCATCTCATACCTGTTTATTATTTCATGAGCTCAGGGACCTCCTAAGGTCTGCTCCCTTTTTTTCTTTCTACTGTATTCCCAATGCCTAACACACAGGGCCTAAATGGTACGGAGTATGTTCTTAATAAATATTGAATTAATAAACGAGTCCATCAGTAAGTGCTAGCTCTACCGAAATCCAATGAGGAGAGCCCTTATTTTCTTAAAGCTTCCTTTTTAAAAAAATTGTTATAAAGTTACATTTGTTTCATTATAAGATTTTATCTGTCAACCACTTTTAATTAAACTGGTTTGGGAAAAGTTGCTCAAACCTCAACTCCATTATCTACCAATAGACCTAAAAGTTTTTCAGAGATGGGGGTGTTTATTAGATATCCCCATTCCCTTAGATCCTCAGGTGTTTATTCCTATTGCAGCTTGTCCACTATTATCAGACCCACCCCTCAGTTGGTAGGAACCATGGTCTTTAGGGCGCCTGGGTGGCTCAGTCTGTTAAGTGCCTGCCTTCGGCTCAGGTCATGATCCCAGGGTCCTGAGATCAAGTCCACTGTCAGGCTCTCCGCTCAGTGGGGAGTCTGCTTCTCCCTCTCCTTTTGCCCCTCCCCCTGCTCATGGTCTCTCTCTCTCACTCCTTCTTTCTCAAATAAATAAAATCTTGAAAAAAAAAAAGAAACCTTAAGAAAAAAGAACTCTGGTCTCTAGAATGAGCATTCACACTGAGGGCAGTAGGTGGTGGGAGAGCAAAATAAGGAGTTGGGGAAGAAAATATTGGAACTTCCGTTTATATATTTTTATCTATAGATAAGAAAGAAATTAAACTTTATGAATATTTAATGTATGTTTTGACAGTAGTTCACGTATAAATTTGTACATTAACAAACATACATACATGGGGGTACATGTTTACACGTTCACATTCTTTTACTGATAATATCAGGGTTCTTAATTGAAAAAGTATGGAAGCCACGAGCATCATGTTTATGTGAGTTCCTTGAAGGCAGGGATCATGGCTAATACTTCTCTGTGTTCTTCAGACAGCCTAGCATAGTGATTGGAGGACACAAAAAGGGGATGGACAGCTGCTTGCTGGATTTTTTTTTTTTTTCCTGTTTGCTTGATTAATGAGGTCAAAGATCACAGGTGCTGCTCAGTTCAGGACAATTAACTTTTCACTGGAAAAAATAAAATCAGCAGAACTCTGGCCTGTGTGTAGTTCACCATATCACTTTTAAATACTTATGATTGGTCGTAGGAAAACAACTGAAAATAGAAGTCCTGTTGAGAATGGGTCAGAAGAATTATCTCAGTATAGAAAAGGCAGAATATTCCATATTTACTATGGGCTTTCCCCTTGGGGCTTCCTGAATCAGAGAAGCTGTGTCTGTCCCCCGATTGAAGCATAAACCCACTTAAGGGGCGCCTGGGTGGCTCAGTTGGTTAGGCGTCTGCTTTCGGCTCAGGTCATGATCCCAGAGTCCTGGGATCGAGCCCCACACTGGGCTCCCTGCTCAGTGGGGAGCCTGCTTCTCCCTCTCCCTCTGCTTGTGCTCTGTCTGACAAATAAATAAATAAAATCTTAAAAAAACCCCACTTAAGCTGGCAACTGTAAACCCAGAGGCTCATGGAAGCACAGGCTGCTAGTTGTTATGTGTTGGAACCTTACGTGCTTTGCTTACACACTTCAGGTGGTGTGCAACTCACTGCCTTTTTTGAAGGACTCTCCTCGTCATAGGGACTTGAACGCTGCTCTTTTTTTTTTTTTAAGATTTTATTTATTTATTTATTTGACAAAGAGAGAGACAGCCAGCGAGAGAGGGAACACAGGCAGGGGGAGTGGGAGATGAAGAAGCAGGCTCCCAGTGGAGCAGGGAGCCTGATGTGGGGTTCGATCCCAGGACTCTGGGATCACACCCTGAGCCGAAGGCAGATGCTTAATGCCTGAGCCACCCAGGCGCTCCTTGAACTCTGCTCTTGCATAACTTCTGTCCATGGGTCTCCCTGCTTTCCAGCTCCAAACAAGCCCAACCCTCTTCCACACAAATGTTTCCCAAGGGCTAGAGGAATGCTTCTTGTATCTCTAATAGGTTTTTCTGCTGCAGGCTAGAAATCCTTAGGCTTTTCAACTTCTCCCATAGCCAGGGTCTTTAGTCAGTTCGCACCCTAGTTATCCTCCTTGAATTGATGTCCAGTGTGTCAGGCTCTCCTGGATGGAGGTGCCTAGAGCTATACGTAATTATCAAGACGTGGACTAGGGAGCGTAGGCCAGGCACCCCCCGCCTTGCCCTGAATGCTGCGTTTCTTTTAGGTAGATGAGCATGGAGTTGGGTCTTCTTGAAGACACATTACATAGCAGACGCACATTGAGCCTTTGCATGAGGCAATCTTCTCTCTTCTCACCATGAGCAAGATACACGCACCCCTATGTTTATTGCAGCGTTATTTACAACAGGCAAGATATTGAAGCAACGCATGTCCATTGATAGATGAATGGATAAAGAAGACATGGTGTGTGTATGTGTGTGTGCATGTATGGATATGTACGCACACACACACACACACACACGCTGGACTATCAGCCATAAAGAAGAATGAAATCTTGCTGTTTGTGACAACGTGGATAGAATGGACCGAGAGGGTATGATATCCAGTGAAATTAGTCAGACAGAGAAATACAAATATCTTATGATTTCACTTATATGCAGAATTTGAAAAAACAAAACAAACGAACAAAACCGGACTCATAAATACAGAGAACAAACCGGTGGTTGTCGGTGTGGGGGATGGGGCGTGTGAAATAGATAAAGGGTATTAAGAAGTACAAACTTCCAGTGATAAAATAAACAAGCCACAAGGATGAAAAGTACAGCAGGGGGAATATAATCAATCATATTGTAATAATGGTGTATGGTGGCAGATGGTGACCACACTTACTGTGGTGAGTGTCGTGTGATATGTGGAATTGTCAAATCACGATGCTGTACACGGGAAACACCTATAACATGGTTGCCAACTAAAAAAAGCAAAGAGAAAGGAAATGATGGATCTTTTTTTCACTTTCTTTCCCCAAACGAAAATTCAGACTTTTCACAGAACTGTGGACTGCAGAGGGAAAATGCTATAATTTAGAGCACCAGCTCTGTCACTTTAAATTCTTATCACTGAGCACACAGACTGATTTATGTTTGTTGACAGAGTGGACATTCTCTTTTGCATTCTTCTCTTTTCTCTTTACATGATCTTACATATGCCTTTTGGTATATCAACAGAATCTATAAACTTAATTCCTTTTACTAGCAACATAACATTCCATTGTCTTAATGTACCGTAGTTTGCATAACCTTTTCCCAATTTTGGGCATTGGGCTGTGTCTCATTTTTCCAGTTATGAATGGTGTTACCATAAACATCTTTGCGCTATTTGCTTTCTTTTCTCTTTTGCATATTTCCTTGGGGTATATTCCAAAAATGGGACAATTGGGTCAAAGCATAGGAACAGTTTTATAGCTCTTTTTATATATGCCCAGACTGAGCTCTGGAGGGGATAGATACTTTTCGAAAGTACCAAATAAAACAACGGAGCCTGGAGAAACTGTAGCTTAACTGGAAATGTTGGTCTGCATGTTGCATCAGACCCCCCTCCTAGTCCCCCACCCTTAGCTCCAGTGATCTACATGTGAGGGAGAGAGCATTAAAGACCAGCACCCTCAGTGGGCCTCTCTGTTTTCCCCAGAAGTGCATCTTGCTTCTTTTCTATGAGAGAATTTTTATCTCTTGAGAGGAGTTTGCACAACCTCATCCAGATCCTAACCCGAGTGTGGGCATCTCCTTGCTGTGTGCCCTTAGATAAATCACCTCACCTCTCTGAGCCTGATTCCTTCCTCCTTTGTACACGACGTTAAATGACAGTTTCTACTCAGGGTTTTGAGAAGATATTTATACAGTGCTGGGCTCTTGTTGTTACCCAAGACCCACTTAGTGTGAGGGGACTGTGTGTTTCTTCTTCAGCCTTTGTACTGCCAAGGGTCCAGTTCTGTGCTTGCCGCATGGTTGATAAATAGATGTCTATTGTGGAATGCATGGATTATCTTCACCTTTGATCTTGATGGATAGTGTTTGGGAACTGGAAAAACATAATAGAAAAAAGTTTGTGAAATATTGTCTTTAATCTGTGAAGAAAGGCCAGCACTTGAATGTTTGTAGGATGTGCTCAGTTTGGGGTCTGTGCTTGATTCATTCACTGAGTCTAATATGTTCCTAAAGGAAAAGCATCTTCAGTTTTTCAAGATCTCCAAAGGTGTAAGACTTTGTAGACAAGATGTGCTTCCCGGTAAGGCCCTGGGTCTCCAAGTCTCCAGGATGTTTACAGTATCCCATGGTCTCTGAGAGGGATTGGGATGATGTGTTCAAGATCTGCCTTGCATCTCTCCAGTATCCTTCCTGCTACTGAAGAAGGACCCAGAGAAGTGAGATGATGTTTGTGTAGGTGGCCCCCACTTCCACTGGGTAGCAATTTCTTCCATTCTCCAATGTCCTAGGTGAATAATGGCCACAAATTCTTGCTACTTCTCCCACTGAGAGGTAAAGTCTAGTGCCTCTCTGCTGGGACCTGAGCTGGCCTTCAGCTGACTTGCCTGATTGGGAAAAATGCTACACAAGTGACGTTCTGGAATTTCTGAGGCAAGGACATATGAAAAATTACAACTTCTACTCAGGTCTCTTGGAACACTTGCTCTGGGAGCTCTGAGCTTCCATGTAAGTTGTCAAGCACTGCAGGACTCCATGCCGTAGAGGCCAAATGAACAAATCATTCAGTGAAGCCCACCAGGGCTCTAGATGTGTGAGTGGAGCCATGTTGGACCCTCCAGATGAGGCCACTGTCATCTGACCAACCTGACTGAACTCAGCTGATGCTACATGGAACAGAAAAATTGTCCAGTTGAACTCTCCTGGCTTCTTGACCACAAAGTCATGAGGCAGAATGTTGTTTTAACCGCTAGGCTCTGGGGCAGTTTATTATGCAGCAATAGGTAAGTGAACATCAGGGTTACCTGGGAGGCGCTGAGGCTTGGCTCTGTTGCATTTCTTTCACTCAGCTCTGCTCAGCAAAACTTGCACTTGGATTTGTGATCCCCCTTCTGGCTCTTTGGACTAAATATCAGAGGCCATGCAGAAGTCACTGACGTCAGTTTTTCCATTTGACGGGATTCCCCAAACGTATTTTTGGACTACAGTCTATTATTTATGATCCCTTGTTGAATTTTGCACACAGATAGGGCAGGAGGAGTCAGCAGTATTCCAGAATTCCAGCGAAATGGACTTTTCTGTTGCATAGAAAACGGAAATGACAAAGCAAAAATCTCTAGAGCTGCTCCTGTTAAACCAGTCTCCCCAGTTAGGTGTGGATTGACTCTGTTCTACAGCAGCCCCATTCTGAGAATCTCAAATTCTAAATGAGGACCTCTTTAGAGCACCCAGATATTTAGGACAGTCAGTGCACCTTCTTGACTGCTTTCACCCTCTTCAGGTGACCTAGGAGATTTTACTTAAATTTATATTATTTGAATGTATTTAAATTTTTCAGAAGTTTAAAAATACACATTCCCTTGCTGATGTTTCCATGTACTACACAGTGACCCTTAGTAGGGCCCAGACACATAGGAAGAATCCAAAGTTTTCAAGCTTCTTTTCCACGACAAAACAATGATTAAGAAATTAATCATTAAGGGTATTAATGGACTTGGCCCAATTGGCCATATTGCTCCTTACCCAGTGGAGCTGATTAACTTCAGGCCTTGCCCAATAGTGCGGATGAACACAGATGCAAAAAAAACAAAAACAAAAACTACCAGACTGAATTCAATAATACATTTAAGAACATCATTCACCGGGATGCCTGGGTGGCTCAGTTAGTTAAGCATTGACACTTGATTTTGGCTCAGGTCATCTCAGGGTGGTGAGATCAAACCCTGCATGGGGCTCCACGCATGGTATGGAGCCTGCTTAATATTCTCTCTCTCTCTGTCTTCCCTGCCGCTCCCCACCTGCTCGGGCACATGTGTGTACTCTCACTTTCTCTCTTAAAAAAAAAAAATCATTCATGATCAAGCAAGATTTATTCCTGGGTTGCAATGGTGGTTCAATATTCATAAATCAATGTGATACATCACATCAATAAGACAAAGGATAAGAACCATATGATCGTCTCACTAAATGCAGAAAAAGCTTTTGACAAAGTACAACATCTATTCATGATAAAAACCCTGAACAAATGAGGTTTAAGGGAACATACCTCAACATAATAAAGGCCATCTATGAAAAACCCACAGCTAACATCAGCCGTACTGGGGGAAAACTAAGACCTTTCCCCCTAAGGTCAGGAACAAGACAAAGATGTCCACTCTCATCACTTTTATTCAACACAGTACTGGAAGTCCTAGCCACAGCAATCAGACAACTAAGAGAAATAAAAGGAATCCAAATCAGTAAGGAAGAAGTAAACTTTCACTATTTGCAGGTGACATGCTACTATAGGTAGAAAACCTGAAAGACTCCACCAAAAAAACTGTTACAACTGATGAACAAATTCAGTAAAGTTGCAGGATACAAAATCGATGTACAGAGGGGCACGTGGCTGGTTCAGCTGGTGGAGCATGTGGCTTGATCTTGAGGTCATGAGTTTGAGACCCATGTTGGGAGTAGAGTCTACTTTTGGGGTTTTTATGTTTTTTTTTTAAGATTTTATTTATTTATTTGACAGAGAGAGAGCACAAGCAGGGGGAACGGGAGGTAGACGGAGAAGGGGAAGAAGGCAGAGGGAGAGGGAGAAGCAGGCTCCTTACAGAGCAGGAGCCCAGTTCAGGGCTCGATCCCAGGACCCTGGGATCATGACCCAAGCCGAAGGCAGTTGCATAACCCACTGAGCTACCCAGGTGCCCTGTGGGGGTAGAGTGTACTTTTAAATTTCCAAGAAAAAAAAATCAATGTACAGAAATCTGTTGCATTTCTATACACCCCTCATGAAGCAGCAGAAAGAGAAATTAAGAAAATAATCCCACTTACGATTGCATCAAAAATAATAAAATACCTAGGAATAAACCTAACCAAAGAGGTAAAAGACATGTACTTTGAAAACTATAAAATACTGGTTAAGGAAATTGAAGACAAATGGAAAGGTATTCCATCTCATGGATTGGAAAAACAAATATTGTTACATTGTCTGTATTTCCCAAAGCAATCTACACATTTAATGCAATCCTTATCAAAATACCAAAAGCATTTTCCACAGAACTAGAAGAAGCAATCCTAAAATTTGTGTAGAACCACAAAAAGACCCTGAATAGCCAAATCAATCTCGAAAAGGAAAAGCAAAGCTGGAGGCATCACAATTCGAGACCTCAAGTTATAGTACAAACCTGCAGTAATCAAAACAGTATGGTGATGGGGCGCCTGGGTGGCACAGCGGTTAAGCGTCTGCCTTCGGCTCAGGGCGTGATCCCAGAGTTCTGGGATCGAGCCCCACATCAGGCTCTTCCGCTATGAGCCTGCTTCTTCCTCTCCCACTCCCCCTGCTTGTGTTCCCTCTCTCGCTGGCTGTCTCTATCTCTGTCAAATAAATAAATAAAATCTTTAAAAAACAAAACAAAACAAAAAAAACAGTATGGTGCTGCTACCGGGTGTTTACCCCAAAGATACAGACGTAGTGAAGAGAAGGGCCATATGCACCCCAATGTTCATAGCAGCAATGTCCACAATAGCTAAAT
>NC_048235.1:25153898-25197649 GCF_002007445.2 Ailuropoda melanoleuca | reverse complement strand
ACACACACACACACATCACCTCTTATTTTTATATATATAATGGAATATTATTCAGCTATAAAAAGGAAAGAATCTTGCCATTACCAATAACATGGATGGAGCTAGAGTGTATAATGTTAAGCAAAACAAGTCAGTCAGAGAAAGATAAATACCGTATGTTTTCAGTCATATGTGGAATTTAAGAAACAAAACAAGCAAAGGGAAAAGACAAGAGAGAGAGAGGAGTGCCTGGGCAGCTCAGTTGTTTAAGCATCTGACTCTTGATTTCGGCTCAGGTCATGATCTCAGGGTCGTGAGATTGAGCCTTGCATCAGACTCGGCGCTCGGCAGGGGTCTGCTTGAGATTCTCTCTCCCTCTGCCCTTCCCCCAGCTCCTCTGTCTCTAAATAAATAAATAAATAAATAAATAAATAAATAAATAAATAAATAAAATCTTTAAAATAAAAACAAAAAAAAAATAAGAGAGAGAGAGTGAGAGACAAGCAAGAAACCGACTCTTAACTCTAGAGAACAAACTGACGGTCACCAGAGGGAAGGTAGGTGGGGGGGGATGGGTGAAACAGGTGATGGGGATTAAGGAGCGCACTTGCTGTGAGCAGCACCAGGTGTTGTACGGAAGTGTTGAATCACTACGTTGTACACCTGAAGCTAATATAACACTGTATGGCAACTAACCTGAATGAAAATAAAAACATCATTTTTTTCATTCGCATCGTTTCCCTAGCCACCTTGTTTCTCTGTGCTGCACATTTTTAAGGGAGTCCACTCTTCTGTGTCCATTTACTTCCATGGATATGCTAGTGGCTGCTCGAGACATCAAAACTAGCACTTCAACTTGACCTTCAAGTCTTCCAAGCAGATTCTCCACAGTCAGTACTTCTCTAGTGATCTGTTTCTTCTTCATTAAGTTATCGCTTCCCCACCCACATATTTATTTACTGATTCAGTAAGTACCGACTTAATGCTTCAAACGTGCCAGATAGTGTGCTGCACCTGGGGCGTACGCTGAAGAGCACACAGCGCTGCGTCACAGGGGCTCACCGTACGTAACGGATACTCGATAAAGTTGCTGAATAAGTGACCGTCCTCTGAGGGGCTCTGTTGGGAAAATGAAGCTCAGAGGAAGTAATGAGCACAAAGCTAGACAATCACAAAGCAAGGAGTAACAAAGGGGTGTCTGACTCTGCATCCTGACCCTATCACTGTACTTATTTTTTCTCCTGCTCTGTTCTTACTGGCCTTTCCACTGTGTTAGTCATGCATTGATTTAAAGTTCGAGGCTTCAGGAGTACCTGGGGGGCTCAGTCAGTTAAGTGTCTACCTTTGGCTTCCGTCGTGATCTCAGGGTCCTGGGATCAAGCCCTACATAGGGAGTCTGCTTTTCCCTTTCCCTCTGCCCCCCCATGCTGCCCATGCTCTCTTTCAAATAAATAAACAAAAACTTAAAAAAACAAAAACAAAAACCTTGAAGGGTTCAAATGTTCATGCTGAGAAAGTCCTCTTCTGAATTCTACCACACTATGTCTCCTTGCTTCAAGGCAATGGCTATTGGAGGGTTCTCTTGCCAATTGTAGAGCATTCTCTATTATTGTGTTCTGGAAAAGCAACAGGTGTATTCAAACAAAAGATGGCTCAGGAGAAATTTTAGTTCACAGAAGATGCCAAAGTCCCTCTCAGAGAGCAAGATAAGGCCAGTCTTATCTTTGTAGCTAAGTGAGTTTGTTGGTACTGAGAGCTTGCTCAGAGACACTGTAACGTAAGGAGCCTGGAGGTCCGGAAGACCAGGGCGTAACTGCACAGTGAGCAGACCTTGCAGGCCTCAGAACTGAACAGCCTGACCCCAGGTGATTCAGGAACAATGAGGCATTGCCACTAACTCCACCCCTCACCCAACCTCCTGTTTTAACAACACCCAGTCCTGCCTTTAGAGTTCTTTCCCCCGCTTTTCCCATTCTGAGCATAGACAAGGCCAATCAAAGCCAGGGTTCCAGAAGACAAGGAAATGCTTGGCCTACACCCAGTCAATGGAATGGGGCAGTAATTGAAGCAATTTCCAAAGGCAGTTACTAAAGAGTCAAACATTTATCACAGTTCGCTTTCAAACTAGTTCAGCTGCCCAGGCAGCAGGGAGTCCAAGGCAGCAGATGAGAAAGTTCCCTGAGTTTCAGAATAGAGACTGGAGGTCCCATCGAGCAGACCTGCTGGACACTCAGCCTGGGTGAATGGGGTTGACCCTGGTTTCCCTTTTAAGGGACTCTGAATCTTGGCCTGCCCTTTGCGTATGCCCTTGGCTTCTCTCTCAAGAAACACTCAAACTTCTTTTCACCTTGGATTCCCGATCTACTCTGTATTAGTGGCCAGGTGTTAGGACAGAAGGAACATGGTTGACCCCGTCTATGCTGGTGCTGACCTGCTCTCTCACCCAATAACTGAACTTCTACTTGTTCTTCTGCCATTTCTCTCGCTGAGGTCTGTCAAGGGTTCTCTCTCTCTCAGCCTGTTCTCTATCTGATGTCTTGTACCCCTTCCTATTACTCCCACGAGTGCTCGAATGGAATCTTGCGGTACTGTGAGTCATCACAAATTGGACTGAATCAAGTTCATTAAAAAATATTAGACTTATGGAATAAAAAGAGCTTTGCTTAGGAAAAAAATCTTGTTTTTAGTGAGAAAAAAAAGTAGGGCATAGAATTATACAACATAGCATAAACTTAGACTTAAGAAGTTACTTAGAAGAAATAGCAATCCTTAATGTGTATGGACCTAACAACACAGCATCAAAACAATGAAGCAAAACTGATAAAACTTCACAGAGAAACTGCAAGGAGATGAATTCACTGTTAAAGTTGGAGACTTCAAAACCCTCTATCAGAAATAGACCCATAAGGCAGAATATCAGTAAGAATACAGTTAAACTCAACAACACCAACAATCAACTGGGTACAATTGACATCCACAGGTTACTTCATCCAAGAACAGTGAAATACACATTCTTCTCAAGTTCACATGGAACATTTACCAAGATATATCACATAAAACACACCTTAACAAATCAAAGAATAGAAATCATTCAATGACCCCTCTCAGACCATGACAGAATTCAATTAGAAGTCAAGAACAGAAAGATAGAAACCGGGGATGTACTGTATGGTGACTAACATAATATAATAAAAAAAAAATCATTAAAAAAAAAAAAAGAAGGTAACTAAAAAATCCCCAAATACTTAATGTTAAGCAGTACACTTCTAAATAACACATGGTTCAAAGAAAAAAATCTCAAGAGAACTTCTAAAATATTTTTAACTGAATGAAAATTAAAATGCAACTTATCAAAATATGTGGGATACAGTGCAAGTAGTGCTTAGAGGGAAATTTATAGCATTGAATGCATATATTAGAAAAAAAAGCAAAATCTAAAATCAATAATCTAAGCTTCCACCTTAGGAAACTTGAGAAAGAAGAGCAAATTAAATCCAAAGTTAGCAGAAGAAAAGAAAAACATATAGTAGAAATCAATATTGAAAACAAGAAATCAATAGAGAAAAATCAATAAAATCAAAGGCTTGTTCTTTGAGAAGATCAATAAAATAAATAAATCTCTGACCAGGCAATAAGAAAAAAAGAGAAAACACAAATGACTAATATCAAAATTGAAAGAAGGGACATCACTACAGATATCATGGACTTAAAAAGAATAATAAAGGAATACTATGAACAACTCAATGCCCACAAACTTGATAACCTGTATTAAATGGGTTAATTTCTTGAAAGATAAAATCTGTCAAAACTCACACAGGAAGAAATAGACAAATAGTAATAAACCTGAGTCAACAATTAATAACTTCCCAAAACAGAAAGCACCAGGCACATATGGATTCACTGGGGACTTCTATCAACATTTAAGAAAAAAAATACCAATTCTCTACAATCTCTTCCAGAAGCTAGAAAGAGAGGAAGTATTTCTTAACTTATTCTACGAGCCCAGCATTATTCTAATACGAAAACCAAAGACATTACAAGATAACTACAGACCAATCTCTCTCATGAACATAGATGTAAAAAATCCTCAACACAATATTAGCAAATAAAATCAACAATGTATAAAAAGAATTATATACCACAACCAAAGGGGATTTATCTCAGGTAATGTAAGCCTCATTCAATTAATGTAACCTATCATATCAACAGGTTAAAGAAGGAAAATCACATGATCTTACCGATAGATGCAGATAAGGTATTTGAAAAATCCAACACCTATTCATGAAAAAAACTTTTAGCAAACTAGGAATAGAGGGGGAACATTTTCAACTTGATAAAGAACATCTACAGAAAACCTATGACTAATATCATAATTAATGGTGAGAAACTACTTTTCTTTAAGATCAGAAACAAGGCAAGGATATTTGTTCCCACCAGTCCTTTTCAGCACTGTATTACAGGTCCTAGCTAATACAATAATATAAGGAAGGGATGTAAAAGATATACAGATTGGGAAGAAATAAATAAAACTGTCTTTGTTTGTAGATGACATGATTGTGTAGAAAATCCTAAAGAATCAACAGAAAACCTCCTGGAACTAGTAGATGTTTATAGCAAGTTTGCAAGGTACAGGGTTAATATAATAATTCCCACCTTATCTGCAATTCCACTTTCCGTGGTCAACCACAGCCTGGAAGCGGATGATTCTCCTTATGTATGGTCAGAAGGTCTAACCATAGTAGCCTAATACTACATCACAATGCCCTATATCATTCACCTTACTTACTTACTCATATAGGCATTTTATCCTCTCATGTCTTCACAAGAAGAACAGTGAGTACAGTACAAGAAGATGTTTTGAGACAGGGAGGGACCACATTCACATAACTTTTATTACAGTATATTGGTATAATTGTTTTTAAATTATTATTGTTGCTAAACTCTTATTGTGCCTAATTTATAAATTAAATTTTATCATAGGTATATATGTATAAGAAAAAACATAGTATATATAGAGTTCTATACTATCTGTGATTTCAGGCATCCATGGAGGGTCTTGGAACATATCTCCCAGGGATAAGGGGGAGCTACTGTACATAAAAGTCAATTACTTCCTTATATATTAGTAATGAACAAGTGGAATTTGAAATTAAAAACACAACTATTTAAATTAGTACCCCTCTATAATGAAATACTTAGGTATAAGTCTAACAAAATATAAACAAGATCTATATGAGGAAGGGGCGCCTGGGTGGTGCAGTCGTTAAGCGTCTGGCTTCGGTTCAGGTGTGATCCCGGCGTTCTGGGATCGAGCCTCACATCAGGCTCCTCTGCTGGGAGCCTGCTTCTTCCTCTCCCACTCCCCCTGCTTGTGTTCCCTCTCTCGCTGGCTGTCTCTCTCTATCAAATAAATAAATAAAATCTTAAAAAAAAAAAAGATCTATATGAGGAAAACTACAAAACTCTGGTGAAAGAAATCAAAGAACTGAATAAATGGAGAGATATTCCATGTCCATGGATAGGAAGACTCCATATTTTCAAGATGTCAGCTCTTTGCAACTTGATCTATAGATTCAATGAAATCCCACAGTCCCAGCAAGTTATTTTGTGGATTCAACAAACTGAATCTAAAGTTTACATGGGGAGGTAAAAGACCCAGAATAGGCAATACAATATTGAAGGAGGAGAACAAAGTTGGAGGACTGACACTACCTGACCTTAAGATAATGTAGTACTGATGAAGGGATAGACGAATAGATCCATAGAACAGAACAGAGAACCCAGAAATAGGCCCATATAAATATTGCCAAATATTTATATTTGGACAAAGGAGCAAAAGCAATATAATGGAGAAGATTTTTCAACAAATGGTGCTGCAACAAATGGACATCCACATAGAAAAAAAAAAAATCTAGACATGGCACTTATACCCTTCACAAGAAAAATAACTCAAAATGGAACAAACCTAAATGTAAAGGCAAAACTATAAAACTGCTAGAAGATAACAGGAGAGAATCTAGATAACCTTGGTTACGGCAATGACTTTTGAAATACAACACCAAAGGCATGACCGATGAAAGAAATAATTAAAAATATGGACTTCATTGAAGTTAAAAACTTCTGGATGCCTGGGTGGCTCAGTCAGCTAAGCATCTGCCTTTGATTCAGGCCATTGATCCCAGGGTCCTGGGATCGAGTCCCATGTTGGGCTCCTTGCTCAGCAGGAGCCTGCTTCTCCCTCTCCCTTTGCCTTCTGCCCCCCCGCCCAGCTTATGCACTCTCTCTCTGTCAAATAAATAAATCTTTTTAAAGATTTTATTTATTTATTTGACAGAGAGAGAGAGACAGCAAGAGAGAGAGGGAACACAAGCAGGGGGAGTGGGAGAGAAAGCAGCAGGCTTCCAGCAGCAGGGAGCCCGATGCGGGGCTCAATCCCAGGATCCTGGGATCATGCCCTGAGCTGAAGGCAGACGACGCTTAATGACTGAGCCACCCAGGGGCCCCTAAATAAATAAAATCTAAAAAAAAAAAAAAAAAAATTTAAAACTTCTGCTCTGCAAAAGACTCTATCAAGAGAATGAGAAAACAAGCCACAGAAAGGTATAAGGTATTTAAAAAAGGCATCTGGTAAAATAATTATTATCCCAGAATGTGCAAAGAACTCTTGAAAGTCAACAATAAGAAGATGAACAACCCTTTTTAAAATGGACAAAATAGGGGCACCTGGGTGGCTCAGTCAGTTAATCGTCTGCCTTCAACTCAGGTCATGATCCCAGGGTCCTGGCATTGAGACCCACATCTGGCTCCCTGCTCCGTGGGGAGCCTGCTTCTCCCTCTCCCTCTGCCTGCTGCTCCCCCTGCTTGTGTGTTCTCTCTCTCTCTCCATGTCAAATAAATAAATAAAATCTTTTAAAGAAATAAAAATTAAAATGGACAAAATATCTGAACAGACACCTCACCAAAGAAGATATACAAATGGAAAATGAGCATATGAAAAGATGCTCCATCTTATGTCATCAGGGAATTGCAAGTTAAAACAACAACGAGATTTGACTACACACCTATTAGAATGGCAAACATCCCAAACTCTAACAACACCAAATGTTGGTGAGAATGTGGAGCAACAGGAACTTTCATTCATTGCTGGTGGGAGTGCAAAGTGGTACGGCTGCTTTGGAAGACAGTTTGGTGGTCTTCATGAAAATATACTATTCATATATACTCTTACCATATGATATACTCTTACCATATGATATACTCTTACCATATGATCCCGCAATTGTGCTTCTTGGTATTTACTCACATGAGTTGAAAACTTACGTCCACACAAAACCCAGCACACTGATGTTTATAGCAGCTTTGTTCATGATTGCCAAGACTAAAAGCAACGAAGGTGTCCTTCAGTGGGTGAATGCATAAATAAACTGTAGTCTATCCAGACAATGGAATATCATTCAGGGCTAAGAAGAAATGAGCTACCAAGCCATGAAAAGCCATGGAGGAAACTTAAATGCATTTTACTAAGTGAAAGAAGCCAAACTAGAAAGGCTACACACTGTGTGATTCCAACAATATGACATTCTGAAAAAGGCAAAACTATGGTGACAGTAAGAAGTTCAGAGGCTTGGGGGAGGGAGGGGTGAAGAGGTGGAGCACGGGAATTTTAGGGCGGTGGAATTATTCTGTGTGATACTATAATAACGGATATGTGTCGTTATATATTTGTCCAAACCCGTAGAATGTACAACTCATTCACGAGAGTGGCCCCTAAAATAAACTGTGGACTTTAGGTGATAATGACTCACCGATATTGGTTGATTGATTGTACCGAATACACCACTATCATGCAGGCGTATCAATAGTGGGGCAGGCTGTGTGGGGGAAGGGAAAAAGCGGAACCCTCTCTACTTTTCTCTCAATTTTGCTGTGAACCTAAAACTTCTCTAAAACATAAAACCTATTTAAAAACATACGCAAACAAAAACCCAAACCTGAAAAGAAGCAGGACATAGAGTAGTAGAGCATTACACACACTTAGGCTGGAGGCAAGGACACGGCAATGTTAACAGTGACTCTTGCTGGATGGTGGCATTATTGCTTGCTTTTATTTTATATTTTACTTTGTCTTTCCGAATTTTCTATAGAGACTATGTATTACTTAGAACAAACTGATGGTTACCAGAGGGAAGGGGGTGGGGAGATGAGCCAAATGGGTGAAGGGGAGTGAGAGATACAGGCTTCCAGTGACGGAATGAATAAACCATGGGAATAAAATCACAGCATAGGGAGTATGGTCAATGGTATTGTGGTAGGGTCGGATGGTGACAGATGGTAGCTGCACTTGTGAGCACAGCATAACCCATAGAGAAATAGAATCGCTATGTTGTACACGTCTGACGCTAACGTGACATTGCCTATCAACCAGACTCAGATAAAAAAATTTAAGAAAAGAATGTCATTACTTAGATAATAGGAAAAAGAGCCATATTTATTTTTAAATAAGAAAAAGAACCCCCCCCCCCCCACCCANCAAAGCATGCAGACTTCGGACTCAGAACTAAATTCCGTCTAGGCTCCACCCCTTACCAGCTATGCGACCCAGCAAGGCATTTAGCATTGCAAACTTGTTTCTGTGTCTGGAAATGAGGCTGATAAAAACTACCCCACAGGGGTGCATGTGTGTGTGTGTGTGTGTGTGTGTGTGTGTGTGTGTGTGTGTGTGTGAAACTATACAAGGAGTATGAATGTGCAAGGCGCTTCGAGGATGTTCAATATGGATTAATTTCTGAGCCCTTTAAGGATATTTGGGTATTTATGGGTTCCAAGGAGATTCTGTTGGGCACACACAAGGCCTTTTGTTCATTCCTCGCCCTTTCGCATCCCGACATTCCTGCTGAAACAAACAAAGAGGCCTAGGGCAGCCCACCCCCACATCCACCAAGCCCCTCCATGTTGGAGGAGAGAAGGGAGCCCTAGAAAGGAAGCTGTGTAAACATTACTGTTTTGAAAACCCCACAAAATGCAAGGCTCTGGAACTAGCTGCTATTTGTTCTTTCTCTCCCTCTGCTATCCTTTAAGCATGTTCTGTTTTCCCGTCCCGGCCTGAGGGAAAGGCCAAGGGTACGTGGCACCCCAAAATAGCTACAGGGCCAGAGTCTTACATGAGGATTTGGATCTGGAAAGGCTTTCGACAGACAAGGAGGAGACTGTTGCAGCGATGGGGCAGCGAGGAAGGGTGCCCAGAGCCACAAGGAGGACGGGAACAAAGAACTTAGTCTCCCGACAAGCCTGGACCAAATTAGGTGGAATCTTGGGAGTCCTGAGCAGAAAACCTCCAGCCCCCTCCAGCTGAGTGAGGTGTGACCCGTGAAAGGAAGGGGAACTGAAGGGAAGGAAGGGACTTAGGTCTTATTCACACTCAGTTTTGCTCTAAAGCCTTCCAAACCTGATGGGAACTAAACCTGTCTGGAAAGGATTGTTATCTGAGGCCACAGTGGAATGGAAGAGACAGGGGGAGGCCCTCAGGGTCAGGGTGATGGCTGATGGTTCAAGAGACCTTTCCAGCCTGGAGATAAGCTGAAAGCAGGAGGTCAAGGATGATTCCGTGGAAGTCTCAAGAATTGCTTGTTTCACTCCTGATGTGAGTTGACAGGACATAAATCAGACAGAACTTTGAGGCTGGGATGATACTTCCCTAATGTGGGCCTACATCAGTTGTGGTCAGATTTCCATTGAAGACAGGTACCCTTGCTTTAAGTTCTAATTTCAGAAAAATGTGCCCATTTTTTCTTCTCTAATTTTCACTGGCAGGAGAGCATTTTAAGAACTTAGAAAATTTGAATTAAAACTACCAATGACAGTCCCATACCAAAGCTAATTGTGCAAGGAGTGTAGCAAGAGGTGATGACAAAATTCTATAGGCATCTTTTAAAATATATTTCTTAGAGATTTTATTTATTTGTTTGAGAGAGAGAGCATGAGCAGGAAGAGGGGCAGAGGGAGGAGCTGATTATCTGCCTAGGTGGGGCCTGGTGCAGGGCTCGATCCCAGGACCCTGAGATCATGACCCAAGCCGAAGGGAGATGCTTAACTGACTGTGCCACCCAGACGTCCCATGGCTGGTGTTCTTATAGAAAGGGGAAATTTAGACACAGAGACAGACACACACAAAGGGAAGATGCTGTGAAGACCCAGGGAGAAGATGGCCCGAGGTTACCAGAAGCCAGGAGACAGATGTGGAGCCAGGCCTCCCTTGCCACCCATGGAAGAAACACACCCTGCTGACACTGTGAGTTCACATTTGTGTGAGAACATTAATTTCTGCTATTTAAGCCACTCCGTTTATGGGACTTTGTTAGAGCAGCCCCAGAGAGCTAACACACCTTCTTCCATCACCCACACTGTTTAAAATTGCACTCCCCATACCCTTTTCTCCAGAGTACTTAGGACTGTCCAGCATACTGTATTTTTGGCTATTTCCTTATTTGCTCATGTATTTGTTTCTCGTCTGTTGAGCTCAACTAGAACGGAAGCGCCGTGAAGGCGGAGATTTTTGGGCATCGTCTTCATGTATTCTTAACACCTAGAGTCAGTCCCGCCCCTCCAGCTGTAGGACCCCTATCAGTCCTCCTCTAGCTCTGCCCCACCCTGCCAGCGGAGGAGTCTGTGCCGCCCAGTGGACATGCCTTCTTGATACTGGAGCTCCAACTTGGTCAATACCTACTGAATGCTCACTTTTCATAATAAAAATGGTTTTCTTTTCTAGTAGAGTTCTTTTTTTTTTTTTAAGATTTTATTTATTTATTTGACAGAGAGATAGAGACAGCCAGCGAGAGAGAGAACACAAGCAGGGGGAGTGGGAGAGGAAGAGGCAGGCTCCCAGGGGAGGAGCCTGATGCGGGGCTCAATCCCGGAACGCCGGGATCACACCCTGAGCCAAAGGCAGATGCTTAACCACTGCGCCACCCAGGCGCCCTATCTGGTAGCGTTCTTACGAGAGTCACTGAATGTTAAAAGCTGAAAGGGGTCCTCAGTGATCATAACAATCTAAACCCCCACTGTATTAGTTAGGAATCTTTTCGTTGCAGGTGACAGAAATTCCCACCCCAACTGGTTGACACAATGGAGGGATTTACTGGCTCGTGTAACTGAAAAAATCCAGATATCTGGTGTTTTCAGGCAAACCTGGATCCCAGGCTCAGGAATCTCAAGAACGGTCCAGTTTATTTTCACATCTTTCTCTGCCTTCCACACTGCCTGTTACAGCTCAAGGCCAGCTTCTCTGTCATCATAAGATGATTACCAACAACTCTCATGGACTTTTTCATTCATGGCCAGGTGCAAAGGAGCATCTCTGTACATCACTTCCATAGAAAGTGAAAAAGTTTCTGTCCTCACAATCTCTAGCAAATGTCCCCTCATCTTGCATTTCACTGGCCTAGAGTGGGGTACTTGCCCATATTTGACCCATCACTATAGCCAACAGTGGTGATTCGCTTAAGCCAAACTGGATCCGTCCCTTGTGATGGTTAACTTGACTGGGCCAGGAGCCTCCCAGACATTTGGTTAAACTTCATTTTGGGTGTACCTGCGAGGGTGTTTCTGGATGAGATTAACATATCAGTCAGTAGGCTGAATAAAACAGATTACCCTCCCCAGTGAGGGTGGGCCTCGTCCAATCTGTTGGAGGCCTGACTAGAATAAAAGGTGGGGTAAGGAAGAATTCCTCTGTACCTGATTTCAAGCCGGGACGTTGGTTTCTTCCTGTATACAGAATGAACTTATACCATCAGATCCCCTGGTTCCCCAGTTGCAGACAGCAGACTGGAATTTCTCAGCCTCCATAATCACATAGCTAGTTCTTTATTAATTTCTCTCTCTCTCTTTTTCTGTCAGTTCTGTTTCTCTGGAGAATGCTGACTAATACATTCCTGGAGCCAAGAGTAGGGTCAGATTTTCCCAAAGGGCATTGACTGCTTGAGCATGGAAGCCTGATGAGAACTGGGATTCATTTTTTTAATAAAGATTTATTTATTTATTTATTTTAGAGAATGAAAGAGAGTGAGCATGAGAGGAGAGAGGGGCAGACAGAGAGAGAAAGAATCTCAAGCAGACTCTGCCTTGAGCGCAGAGCCCTGCATGGGGCTCAGTCTCACCACCCTGAGATCATGACCTGAACCAAAACCAAGAGTCAGAGCTCGACCGATTGAGCCACCCAGGTGCCCAGAAACCTGGGATTCCTTTTTTTGTTTTGTTTTGTTTTTCTTTTTCTTTTTATTTATTTTTTTTATTTATTTATTTTTTTAAATTTATTTATTCGACAGAGATAGAGACAGCCAGCGAGAGAGGGAACACAAGCAGGGGGAGTGGGAGAGGAAGAAGCAGGCTCATAGAGGAAGAGCCTGATGTGGGGCTCGATCCCATAACGCCGGGATCACGCCCTGAGCCGAAGGCAGACGCTTAACCGCTGTGCCACCCAGGCGCCCCTGTTTTCTTTTTAAAATTTTATTTATTTATTTGAGAGAGAAAGAGAGCACAAGTGGGGGGGTGGGGCAGAGGGAGAGGGAGAAGCAGACTCCCCGCTGAGCAGGGAGCCCTACCCAGGGCTTGATCCCAGGACCCTGAGATCATGACCTGAGCCCAAGTCAGATGCTTAACCCAGACACCAGAGAACTGGGGTTCTTGATTAAAAAGAAAGGTGAACAAAAACTAGTAGAGGAAAAGAACAAGCATGTGCTCCACTTGAGTTTATCCTGTCTTGAGTGGCAGACCAGGTCTAGTACTTATATCTTTACATTCCCTCCTGCTTCTTACTATTTACTGCGATAACGGGCAACTCACTGAGCTAGGTGCTATGATAAACACCCCAGCAGAAACCAGAGATTTAGCACGAGGCAGAAGGCATGCACAAGGAGCTAGAGTGGAACATAGTGTAATATATGCCATCACAGGGAAGTAAGGAGGGCCCTGTTCCTGGTAGGAAAACGTCCCATATGGACACATGGTGCCTCCTTCCTTAGCAGAATTGCACACTACTTTTTGTGCTGTGTGCTGAGAATCCTTAACCCATGAACAGTGGGTTTCACAGAAACAGCACATTGCACAATCTTCCCTTAAAATTAGCATGTGAGATGAACTAATATGGAGAAAATGTAAATCTCTTATGTCCCAGACTCTTACCACATTCTTTAGAAAAACCAAAGGCTTAACTGAGTAGTGTATTATTCAAAGCTAAGTTTTAAAATGTGCCCTTGAGCCTCCAGGAAATATTCCTGAAATATTTTTCCCTACATGGGATAATGTCTATTGAGAACCTTTCTTCCTTCCTTAGGCTTAGTCCTAAAATAGTTCACTTTTTTCACATCTCTCTGCTCAGCACCAAAGAAGGGGCATAATTCTTTTGTTCTGAATTTAATGGATTGTGGTTTTAAAAATATCCAGCTTGGTGCCTAGGGCACAGTAGGTCCTCCATAAATGCTTGTTAAACCTGGGTCTAAAACTGTAAACAATGATCATCTCTGTCTTCTCCAACACCTGATTTCAAGGTCTCCCTAGCTAAAGAATCCCTTGTGCTATTTAAATGGAAGTTACTCATCTCTTCACTTGGCTCCTTCTCTTAGGCACCTAATACTAATGTCCTTATCAAGGGTTGCAAACAAAAAAATAGCAACAGGGGCCAAGCAGGCAAAAAAAACAGTAAAGGAGTTGTGGTCAGTTTTCCATGGGTAGTCTAATACCAATCTTGACATCGTATTCACTAATTTTTTAGCAACCTCCCCAACACAGAGACAATTCAACACAATAATGAGAAATTATTAACCTGTTGAAAATGTTACGAAGAGACAGGAATGAGCATTTGAAAACTAAAAGCAGAAAAAACCAATTTTCCATTTCTCCCAGAAGATCTTCTTCCATCCCATCTACCTCGCTTCTCTGTCTTCTCTCTCCCACCCGCTCTACGGATAGCCCGAGTTCTGAAATAAGACAGGACAGCACTTGACTTTGTGAGGCACACACGCCCATCTTTCTTCAGGCAGGCTGCACTCAGGAGGAGGAAAGTGTGGTGAGCACTCCGCATAATCACCACAATGAAAGCCAGAGACCACGGGAAAGGACTACAGCAGTCTGGCCGCCAGTCGGATGGGTCTCTTCCCAAGAATGTGGTTTGATATGGAGTGAACCCTTGCAGTGCAGGATGAAAAGAAGTATTTAAGAGACTCCAGAATGGAAATTTTGAGAATCTCCAAGTCTTTTTAGAATTCTTTGGCTCAAGACAGTCCTAAAATGAGTTCTCCAAAGATCATTAAACATTTGACTGGCACAGAGCAGATGCCCTTGCCTCACTCTAGAGGCTGCCGTGTTAACCTCCCAGAGAGGGGCTAAATCGCAGACGGCCTGAGCAGCAGCCACTCCGTGTGGCCAGATATTGTCCTTAACAGTAAGCCGGGTTATTGGGAGATACCCTTTGGCTAAGAGCATCTAAAAATAATGAATAAAAAAGTTTTAAGATCTTCATAAAAGCATCACATCACTGATGAGATAGGAAAGAAATATCAGGCCAAAAGCTAAAAGAAAGCAAAAACCCAGAGTAAATTGTGCACTCGGAACTACTTTTGTCCTGAGGGTATTTGCCAAGCTGGTCTGAGACCCTGAGCAGTGGTTTTCACAACTCTTGGTGTGAGAGGGACAGACACTAGGTCCACGGTCCTCTAAACACCAAGATTTAACGGAAGCCTTCTCATTATGTGGGACTCTCAACAGCGAAGCCACTTTTCTGCTTTCACCCCCAGGGAGTGTGAGGAGATTTTATTGGACCAGAAGGAGCAAAGGAGGAAACCAAAATCGACAAGAAGTTGTAACTACAGGTAGTTACTCCTGTGGATTCAAAAGACTTGAGTGGTCTAAGAAATCTTAAATCCTGAATGAAGCTTAAAGTGGTAGCAGACAGAAGGGTACCCACCTGTGTAAAAGAAGTAAATTTAAATTCTCCTTGAAGAAGGGCACTTTCATTTTAGACCACAGAACATCTCCACAAATAATTTTGTAAGGGCAGCAAACAGCATATAATTTAAAATATTCAAGCACACAAGGAAACCAATGGAAGTAACAGAGAGCCACAAAAAAAACCCATGTAGATGTTAGATTATTGAATTAGCAGTTATAAATTACAAAGCATCCATGCTTAGTGTTTAAAATAGAATTAAGAAATATCTGCATGGTGGGGTGCCTGAGTGGCTCAGTTAAGCATCTGTCTTCGGCTCAGGTCATGATCCTGGGGTCCTGGGATTGAGCCCTACATCAGGCTCCCTGCTCAGTGGGGAGTTTGCCCTTTCCTTTACTCATGCCCTCTCTCTCTCTCTCTCAAATAAAATAAAAAAGAAATATCTGCATGGAATGGTAAACTGTAAAAAGTGTCAGTAGACTTAAAAAATAACTAACTTTAAGTTTTAATCTAAATTAAAAACTTGGCGGATCAATTAAACAGAACTGGAGAAACAATTAGTGAAAGAGCAAAATAATTTTTTCTAAATGCAACACAGAATCAAAAGATGAAAACCGGGAAAGAGGGGTTGAGAGACATGCAAGAGAACGTTAAATAGGATTTCTAGAAAGAGGGAGAGGAAAAAAAAAACCAAGTAGGTAATATTTAAAGTCATGATAACTAAACATTTTCAGAACTGCCAGATACTTCTGCAGAGATTTGGAAAACACATCAGATCCCAAGCAGGATTAAGTAAAACATACTTAGGCACTTCATAGTGAAGTGGCAGAAAACTAAAGATAAGGAGAAAAATCTTAAAAGCAGCCAGAAAAAAAAGAGAGAGAGAGAGAGAAAAAATTGCCTATAAAGGACCAGCAGCAGCTCTACTGACAGCAGATTTTCAAAAGCAAACAATGGAAGCTAGAAAAACAGTGATAGGGCTTCACTGCACTGAGAGAAATAATTTGCAACCTAGAATTTATCTATCCAGTGGGGGGAAAAAAGTCTTTCAAGAATAAGAACAAAATGTTAGTTCATCACTAACAAAAGCTCCTAAAGGAAATGCTAACGCATGTACTTGAGGCAGAACAAAAAATAAAAAATTAATAAAAGATCCTATATGGAATGTTTGAGATACAAAAAAAGCAAAGAGCAAAGCAAATGGCAGGGGCAAATGAACACTGACTATAAAAATAAAGTCGTAATTCACAATTGTTGGTTGTGTTTTAATGGTCGACTTAAAATATATGAAAAAATTAATTTATAAGTAGGTAAGGAGTAATGGAGTAAGCAATTAATTTATAAGTAGGTAAGGAGTAAGCGTTCTAAGGTTTTTGTATTGCCTGGGAGTTGAGTAAAGATACAGATTAACTTAGGGGTGCCTGGGTGGCACAGTCGTTAAGTGTCGGCCTTCGGCTCGGGTCATGATCTCAGGGTCCTGGGATCGAGCCCCACATTGGGCTCCCTGCTCAGTGGGAAGCCTGCTTCTTCCTCTCCCACTCCCCCTGCTTGTGTTCCCTCTCTCGCTGTGTCTCTCTCTGTCAAATAAATTTTTTAAAAAATCTTAAAAAAAAAAGATATTAACTTAGACTTTGGTGGGTTACGGGTGCAAGTTGGAATTTTTCTAGGGTAACCACCAAAAGAATAGAAGCAGAGTGCATATAACTTCCAAATTAGTGTATGTCAGAGAGAGGGAATAATTTAGGACTCTCAGTGAAACCAAAAGAGGGACACACAGCATAAGCATCCCAAATTACACCATTTCCACCTAGTTTTGATATATGTTAAAGACATGAAAAGAGGAGACTGGCCAACTTAAATGATTCTGCCACAAAGAGTAGAGGCCCTTGACTCCAGCTGTACTAATCAGATTCTCTCACAGGAACTTGGGAACATAAACAGAGATGACAAGTAAATAGGGCTAAAACACATGATAGCAGCAGCCCCCCAAAATATCCATAAGCACTGGCCCCCAAGGTCCCTGGGGGAGGCCCTTGGTCCCTGTCCCCCTGTCTTTCTCTAGGCCTAGCTGGTCAGCTCTTCCAGCTGTAAGCTCTCCCACGTGCCTCTAACACATTCTGCCACCAAGCCCTTCCCCCACATCTTCCTTTTTTCCCTTGCCTAACTGGCCTTGATTCGCTTGAAACAAAACTTAACTGATGCCAAGAACTATTGCAGCTCATGCCAGAAGTATCTTCACTCTGTTACACAAAAATCCAAATGTTTGGCATGGATGGTGAGTTGTCTTCTTAGGAACAACCTAAAATGCAGCTGGATTCTTTAACTTCTATCAAATATGCAAGATGAGGATCCCCAGGATGTAACCCAGATGCAGTGGGCCTCCCATGGGGAGCCTTGGCTCTTGCTTTAAATTCACTTTGAGGCCCTCCTCAGCACTATGTCATATCCTCTAAAACACATCTAATACTACAACACATTAATACGAAAATTGGTATTCTAGTGAAGATCCTTTAGAGCCTATGAAAGAGGGGTCACACCCCACACATCACCAAGCAGAAACTTCGTTACCCCATCACGTATGTTTCCCCTTGCTACCAAAGAGCCCATCTCTGCCCATTGCTTCTTTTCTCCCACCCAACTTTAAAAGTTCTCTTTGTTATCTTAAGAAAGTCAGCCTTTAACCAGTTTGTATACATTATTCAGCAAAACCAAAACCCTGGTAGTTAGTGGAACACCATGTCCCTTGGGGTTGGGGATCTTGGTTCTTTTTACCACTTATCTGATGTGTTCTTCCTCAATGTTTGGAATCCCTCAAGCATGGGAACTCTGTAGCACTCCTAGCACCTTGACTAATGGCCTGGCCCAGTAGACTTTGCATAAAGAGTTGTTGAATGAATTTCATATATGTTTGAGCATCTTGTAAAGCCTAGAAAAGTACAACACATGAAATATGTGCTGGACAAGCAGTCCTTGAATAGATGACTACATCACTTCTGTGTAGTTCTTACCATATATTCTGATGCTGGACTAAGCACTACAGTATATTCAAAATTAGAAGCAATGAACTTTTCCAACCAGGGCCCAGCAGAATGGCTCCCTCAAACAAGGGTGGCGAGAAGAAGGGCCATTCTGCCATCAACATGGTAGTGACCAGAGAATACACATCAACGTTCACAACGCATTCATGGAGTGGGTTTCGAGGAGCCCCTCAGGCACTCAAAGAGATCCAGAAATTTGCCATGAAGGACATGGGAACTCCAGAGGTATCCATTTTTTTTTTTTTTTTTTTTTTTTTAAAATTTATTTATTTATTTGACAGAGATAGAGACAGCCAGCGAGAGAGGGAACACAAGCAGGGGGAGTGGGAGAGGAAGAAGCAGGCTCACAGCAGAAGAGCCTGATGTGGGGCTTCGATCCCATAACGCCGGGATCACGCCCTGAGCCGAAGGCAGATGCTTAACCGCTGTGCCACCCAGGCGCCCCCAGAGGTATCCATTGACACCAGGCTTAACAAAGCTGTCTGGGCCAAAGGAATAAGGAATGTTCCATACCGTATCCGTGTGCTGTTGTCCAGAAAAACATAAGGAGGATGAAGAGTCACCAAGCAAGCTCTCTACGTTGGTTACCTATGTACTTGTCACCACTTTCCAAAATCTACAGATGGTTAATGTGGATGAGAACTAATGGCTGATGGTCAAATTAAGGTATAAAACAGCAAAAAAAAAAAAAAAAAAAAAATTAGAAACAATCAAATTAATAGCATACTAACAGAATAGAGAATTAACTCACTTTATCTATTGATTATACTATGATGCGTTAGTGCCGCATGCTAAGGGTGTGGGCCTTTTGGAAGAAAGTTTGAAATTGAGAAGAGCAGTCTAAATTTCCATTTCAAAGGTGGTGGAAAGGTAGATAAGCCATGGGAAGGGCTTAATTTCTGTGGATAAATATCTTTAAAAAATGATTATTGGATAAAAAATAAAATTCAGACTGTGTCTATACAAGGCCAGAATATTTAATCTAAGTAGAATTACCAGATAAAATACAGGACACTTGGTTAAATTTGAATTTCAGATAAACTACAAATATTTTTTAGTACAGGTATGTCCTATGTATTACATGGGACATACTTATACTAAAAAAAAATCATTATCTCAAATTCAAATTTAACTGGGCATCTTATATCTTTATTTGCTAAATCTGGAGACTCCAAATCTATGGAAAAAATATTCAATTTATTGTTTAGATATTTGATCTGCATGTCATCTGGGTAAATTAATCTCCTTTTATACAGATGTTTGGCTACTGCGTAAAGCGTTAAAGGTCCACTTTCTCCTAGTCTTACATCTCTTCACACCTTTTCTCCCCTAGCTATAGTGTTCGGTTGAAATAAAAGATTTTTTGTGCCATCCCCCACCCCATCACCACCCCCAGCTCTCTAGGACTCGAGAACCAGAGGTTCTGGGTAATTCAGTTATTACGGACTTTCAGTGGAGGTGGTATTGATAAAAGGGGTCAAAATGACTGCTCTGGATATTAAAGATCTCAAAGTATGAAAAAGCTCAAAGTAACAAAAATTCCCTCATCCTTGACATACTTTCCAATCTGAGTCACACAGCCCCGGCCGTAAGGGACCATGCCAGCAAAGCCAATCTTAAGGAATATGTCCATAATTCTTCATAATGAATAATGACCAATGTAAGCAAAGGAAACAAAGATACTCTCCATATAGCAAATCCACAAATTCTGGGATTCAAGGTATAGGATGTTGGTGAAGGTGGAAGAGAGGAAATTGATCAATATACAGAGGAATTTGTACAACAATAAAAAGGTTTAGTTGGGCCTGATGCCATTTTTGTTGTTGTTGGGGGACCAGATATATACACCTGGAAACTTCATCAACCCATTTTAGTAGGAGGTAAGGCCTAGGTAGAAGAGAGGAAAGTTTGATTCCAAAGGTCCTTTCAGGAAGAATGAATTTCCTATAAGTATATATTCTAATTGGAATTAGATTGGCCAAGTGGAACTATTAAAAGTCTTACTTTAATGGATAGGTAAGAATAAGGTACATGGTTAAATAACAAAGAACCACCCTAAGTGGTGATTGACTCTTTATGGCACTACTGCATAATTCTTATCCATTAATATAAATATTAACAACACGTGTTTGTTATAAAAGTTATTGGACACAAGCCTGCTATAATTCTTGGGCTGCCTGCCCGGCTCATGAAGATTCCTCTTTTCTAAAAATGTCTCCAGAACTCAGGCGTGAGCTCCTAATAGATGGAGTCTGCCCATCCGCTGGCCATTGCTGACTGGTCCAGGGACAGACACTTCGACCCAGGCTGGACCAATCAGAGTAGATTTATTTCAAATGGAAACTTGAATCTAAGCTTTCTTTGGAGGTGGAAGCCTGTACGTGAATCTCGAGAGTTCTCAGGGCCACACATGTTGAAAGAAGTAAAGACATAGAGTTTGTGTGCAGTTGAATTCAGGTCTTTAGTTCTAGTCGTCCCCGAGGCCCCCATTTCCTTGTACTTACTACTGCTGTGTGATCTGCCGTGTGTGTTTATCTAACAATTTCTCTTTTTTGCCTCTGTTAGCTATGTCCCTGCTGTTTGTCATAAAAGCATCTGGAATAGCCCGACAGGTGTCTCGTGCTGTGCTGTTGCTAGGGGGCTTTAACCCTGAAGGAGCTTACAGCTTTGCGTGTCAACCCTAATACAGGGTGAGAAGTTATAAAGGTTGCAAGAGTATTCAAGAGCTATAAGAAAACAGAGGTTGTAGCAGCAGGGTTTAGGGACAACTTCTTGTCTGAGATGGGTTTTGAGCTTGCCTATCTAAGGTAAGATAAGATTCGATCATGTGACAGTGAGCGAGAGAAGGCCCTCAAGACAGGGAAGATGACCTGAGCAAAGAATTAGTTATCAGACAAAATGGGGTATGGGTGGAAAACAGCCACTCCTGGCAGGTCAAATCCTTTAGCAGCAAGGGGGAAACCTGAAGATTTTTAAGCAAGAGAGGAACGCGGTCTTTGGAATAATACCGGTGCTGGGTTGGAATGGGAAAAAGGATGGGGTTGTGCAGTTAGGAGCTTATTACAGTGTTCTGTGCTAAAAACAATAGAAGGAGGCTGACAGGGAGTGGAAAGACAATGAGTTAACTCCCCATGTCGGACAATCCCAATATCGTCAGTAAAGAAGAATCTTAGGAGAGCAGGGGGCAGAGACGGGTGGGAACCTGGGGAGTGAAGTGAAGGCTGCAAGGGGGGCGGCCAAACTCTTCCTTGAGGTTAAATAATAGGAACGAGAACTAAAACCAGCGACCAGCCTGCACCGTCGGTGGGCTCGCACAGAGGAGCAAAACTGCAAGGTACCGACGGGTTACCCTGAGTGGGGACCTCATGAAGCTTGTGAAAGGCAAACACGGAAGGAACACTGTAGGGAGAACCTTATAGACATGCCTGAGGCTCGGAATGGCCCACCTAGGCGATTGTGTGGCTTGAAAGTGGGAAGTCATGCCTGGGTAAGGATGCAAGTAAAGTCAGGAGGACACTCAGAAAACAATGAGAAGGGAAGTGATAGGATCATTGGTTCAGTAGCTTCAAGGGAATGTGAGATCCTGGAGAGCTGAAAGGAGAATTTCAGGGCCCTAGAGGGGGTGCCTGGAGCCTTTCTGCATGATGATCTATTTGTGTCCTGATAACATAAAATCAGTGGAGATAAAGGTCTCAGGACCCCAGAAGGCTGAGGAACTGTAAGAAGAGGATATCTATAGATGTTTCCAGAAAGGGGAGGAGCAAGAGACTAGGACATGTGAAGACCATCCTAGACAGGAAGACAGGAAGTAGGTAGTGGTACCTACATACCTCCCAGGACGGCGGTAGATAGGCAGGCTTGGGAAAGGTGAGCAGACAGAATGGTGTGGACTTCCACAGAGCTCACTGAGCGTGGCTGATGGAAGCCAGAGTTAGGAAAGAGAGCTGCGTGAGAGGAACAAGGTTTGTCAGTGTGGAATGGGGGAGGTGGGGGATAGGAGGTACCTGTTGGAATGCTGTGTGGGGAGAGGACAGTATCGTCCTGCTGATAAAGTCAGATTTTTAGTAAAGTGAGGTAATGAAGGGAGCATCTGAAATAAAGATAAAGGATATGGGACGGTTTCTTTCCAAGACATGACTGGTCTCCCCGGGTGCCCTGAGGAGAGCTGACACGGAGCTATAGAGGAAAAAGAATGCGGAGCAAAGATGAGCACGGGTGATAATTGTCCATAGTGAGTTTAACAAAGTGAGAGGTAGCTCAAGGCCCACATGAATGTCAAGGAAGCAGATCTAGGAAGATAGATTCTCCCAAAATTCTTTTAAAGATTCTTTTCACAAGTGGGTACATATTTCCCCTCCCACTCTTGAGACCTTTATTTGCTTAGCAAATCAAGCATGTGTGTTCATGGGCATGTGTGTGTGTGTGTGTGCACGCGTGTGTGCGTGCAAGATAACAAGGGCTTACTGGACCTTTGCTATGTTTGGAGATGGGGGCCCGTGTCCCCCTTTTTAATCACTACAGTAGGCGGCTGAGTGTAAAAGATTCCAGAGCAAATAAATGCTTCCCAGATGCTCTTATTCAGTCTGCTGGAAAAACAAACAAACAAACAAAAGTAATGTCTGGTCTAAGAGCTCAAAGTGGTAGCAAAGGTTATCTGAGGACCACCTTGGAGATAAACCCATTTTCCCTTTATTGCTTATTCTTTCCAAAGCCTCATGATCTGAAGATTATTGGTCCTTTTGTCTTCTCCCTGCAGCCTGGATGTAAAATAATCCTGCTCCACTCCTTTTCAAAACCACAAGGCAGGGCTTTAGAGTGGCCCCAGCTCCAGTGCCCCAGAGGCATGGAGTCCTGTTTGGTAAGGGTAACCTTCTACAATTGGGGGGATTCGGTACAGGTCCCAGAGCTGCGCCAGGAGTCCATGAAGGCGGTTCACTCTTCAGACCCCTCATGGCACTTGTGCCCTGTGTCACTAATGGATGAGAGGCACGGTGCAATGATTAGGACCTCCAGCTCTATCACCCCTTGGCTGTGTGATCTTTGGCAAGTTATTTGAGTTCTCAGAGCCTTGATGGTCTCACCTGGATCGCTGGTGTGATGATCATAGGCTGCATTTGTGACGATTAATGGGCAGGGAGTACCTAATTAGCATAGTACCTGCCACGGAGTTGAGCAAGATACAAATACTATTATTAGAGATTCAGTAAGCTTCCAGTGGGAAGCAGGAGGAAGATAGTTTGCATGGTGTCACCCGGTCCTTGAGTAGTATGAAGATAGCGTTATAGACCAGGATCACCAGGGGGGCTGGGAGAGCCCTTACAAAGCTGGGGGTAGATGGAGTGGGGGGTTGGGGGGCGAGGGTGGTGGTGTTCTGTGTTTCTATAACAAGGTTCCCTGGGGCCTTGCTACTGAAAGTGTTATCAGGACCACAGTGCTGGCATTCCCTAGAATCCAGTTAGAAATGCTGGCTCTCAGGCACATACGCCCCATCAGAGCCACCGGATTCAGAACCTGCATTTTTCTTTTAAAGATTTTATTTATTTATTTGACAGAGAGAGGGAGGCAGCAAGAGAGGAAACACAAGCAGGGGGGGTGGGAGAGGGAGAAGCAGGCTTCCCGCTGAGCAGGGAACCCAATGCAGGGCTGGATCCCAGAACGCTGGGATCATGACCTGAGCCGAAGGCAGCTGCTTGATGACTGAGCCACCCAGGCGCCCCCAGACCTGCATTTTTAACAGGCTATTCAGGCAATTACTCTGCATTTTGGACTTCTAGAAGCCCTGCCGTTGGGAGCTGGGGAGTTCTATTGGCTCGATTTACTTAACCAGCACAACCTTGTGTTGCTTCTGGGGAGTGACTAAGAAGAGGTGACAGTCAAACCAGAAACCTCGGGGCTGGCTGCGCCTTACCAGGAAGACCACCCATATGAAAAAAGTGTAGGACAGACCTTTCTGAACACTCAGCAGTGCCTTGTGACTTGAGGCCTCAGGAAAGCAGTTGAAACACTTTAGGGAAGCACATTAACAGAATGCCAGGAGCAAAGGCACCATAACCTAGGTCAGCCCCGTGCAAAGTGCACTAGGTTTGCAAAGTGCACTAGGGCTGTCCTCGAAAACGTGTGCATGTTTGTGAGAACAGTCCTCTCCCATAAAATGCATAGTCAGGAAAAATGTCTGCTTTGTTTCATCAACACAACCAGTGTGCCCGTGTAAAAGGGAATAGTATGTTATTAAGACCTCTTCGGAGGGTACAAAAACCTCTTTCCAAAGATGGGAAAGGGGTTTTTCCTTTCCTGTGAGATATAACCGGTCTCTGGGTCCAGCTCTCCCTTCCCTGTGTCCCGCCCCCAACAGCTTTTCTTTCTGGTTTTTTTTATTTTTATTTTTTTTATTATTTTATTATTTTTTTAACAGAGAACATGTTTCTAGTTGACAGAGTCCACGGTCAGCTCCCTCACCGAACATTGCACAAGTGGCCCAGGCCTCTGGCTGCCCCTGTAAATAAACAGGGCAGGGGACGCGGGAGTGTTCCAGCATCGGCCCTGGCCTAGGTCCGCCCAAATGTCCCCGCAGGCGGCGTGGCCTCGTCTGGAGCTCCTGCTCGAGCGAGGCCGGTGGTGGTGGCCCCCCTCCTCCCCGGAGCCTGGGGCGGCCCCGTGTTTGGTGGGCAGAGACCTCTGTCCACATCAGCACTGCTCCGGAATCTGCCCTGTGTTAGTCAGGAATGTTCTTCAGATAAGGAACTGAGCAGAATGCAGGCCCTCAATCAAAGTGATCCAAGGCCAGCCGGGATCTTTATCGGGCGGCAGGCAAGGGCAGGCTGCGACTCGGACCCCGCCGCGTGAAACCCGAAAATGGTGAGGACGCGGAAATCAGACGCTGAGCTGCGGAAGAATGTGGCCGTGGTGCTTTCTCCAGGATACCTTTGACCTGGAACTGCAAACGGCCACTTATTTCCCTGTGTGGCTCCTCCTCTGAGAATGACCCCAAGGGACTGCAGATTACTTAACAGTTATATTTAGCAAGTCATGGAAGAGACTAGCCGGTTCTAGCCAACTAGCCTTCCTACAGGCTCGGAGCTCGGATTCCTTTGTCCTCTCCCGGTGCCTCCCCTCCGGTTTCTTCCTGCCAGCTGACTGTTAACCCCTTCGAAGCTTGAGGATTCCCCTGCTGGCCTCGAACACCCAGAACAGATAGAATGCGAAGGATGCCACCCGAGGGCCCAGGTCCCCAAACTTCTCTCTTGGCAGCCTGAAATGCCGCTTTACGAATCTCTCTCTTGGAGCCGGACTCGTTTTTGTCATCCAGTGTTTCCTAATAAAATGATGCAAGTACCCTTGGGAAGGGAAAGGACTCCAGCTTGTCTTTAATCAGCTCGCAGACTAAAGCATGGGCGCGCGTCATGGCTTTGGAGGAGAGAAGACTGGCTGGAGACTGAAGGCGATGACTTCTACCGAAAACGAGAAGACTCGCGACTTTCCGAAATCCTCTCAAGTGCAGCGGGAGGAATGAAAAGGGGCATAAACCCCCAAGGACTAAGGGAACGCAAGGGAGCACAGGGTTCGCCTCGCGCATTAGAGGTCACGATCTGGAAACCCTGCCTATTGATCTAATCCAAATCTGCGCGAGGGAGGAGGGGGCGCGCGTGGGCTCCCGAGCTCCACCTTCCATCCTAGAAAGGCAACAGCCAATGTCTCAAACTGGACCGTGGAGAAGTCACGGAGCAGGCTGCCTTTTTAGAAATGCAGAGTAAATACCTGGGACAAAAACAAAACAAGTGAAAAGAGGAGGATGGAAGCCAAAGGGAAGCAGCAAGGACTCTCGCTTTCCTTTCCAATTCTAGCGGGGTTTCCTTTTTAGACTATGCGATGCGTGTTTCTTTCTTCATGAAAAAAGTTACAATGTAAAAACGTGGGAGAAAAGAAGATGGGGTAAAAGGGAATGCGGGGGATTTCAGGTTGTGACCTGAAATCGACACCCTGAGCCACACGGAGACTGACTCCACCACACCCTTGAGAGGAGGGCAGAGAGTCCTGCCAGGGCTCTTCCAGAGAAGTGTGACTGACGAGACAGAATTCTCCTTTGTCCTTGTCTGGCTTGAAAGGGGGCAACCCTGGGGGCAATCTGTGGGACTGGAAACTGCAGGTCTGCAGGGGGTGGGGGAGGGGGAAAGAGGGCTTGTCAAAGCCAGTGGCACCGTAAGAATTTGCATCTTCTTTGCTTCCCAGGGATTTCTGATTTCCGAGTTCGCTGAAACCAACCCACCTGGCCTTCCGGGCCCTGCTCCCGCTGGGACTGTATTTAGAGGCTCAGCGGCCCCTGCAGCGGGCACCGCAGGGCGGGATGGGCCAAGGCGGCTCTGAGCCTCAGCAAGCACCCCATGGGCCCCTTTGCTTGGGTGTCTGGGGATCGCCCTGGGTGGGCAAGCAGGTTGTTGACTCTGCAAAACCAGCTCCCCCCCCCCCTTTTGCCCCGGGGAACTACTTCTTTGAAAGCTAGGAAGCGCAATAAAACCCAGGACCGGGCCGCTAGGATGCGCAGACTAGAACTCGGAAGCCCCCACCCCTCAGCTTCATACCCACTAGCAGGCATAATGGAAAGAAAGCAAGTTGCAACACCGTGTATGGGCAGGCCTGGCAAAATGTATCAAATGGGAAGAAAATGAGATAGTATAAAGTATTTAGCAAAGCCCCCAAATAGCACCGAAGAAAATATTAGTTATGACTACTACAATGATTATTAGCACCTACTTTGGCCAGGAATGTGCTAGAAACTGTGATACATTTACACTGTATTCTCCTACCACAATACACGTTTTTTATCTTTTAATTAATTTTTGAAAGCCTAATAAATCCATTGTTTAATTATAAACAAATCCCTGGATTCCAGAGCTTTCAGCTTTGTAATGCATGAGAAATGAAACAGCCAATGTTGCCCAGACAAGCTGAAAGGAGAGTTGCTAACCGTCTCCAATTGACAGCCAACTAGATGTTCTGGCTGCCGGTCCTTTCAGATAATATAATATTCTACTGAGCGAACCCATCACATTTTTAATAATCATTCCCCACGTGCTGACTATTTAGATTGTTTCTTACTTTTCAGATTATTTATGATGCATCGTGAACATTTTTGTTCAAAAGGGTTTTTTTCCATATTTAAGATTATTTCCTATGTTAGAGTCACTACAGGGAAATATTAAGGGGAGTGAAGATTGTAAAAGGCTCTTGAATTTATTCCCTAAGAATTGTACTAATTTATAGTCTCTCTGAGAGTATACCATTGTCTTGAACTTTTGCTAACATCAAATATTATCATTTTAAAAATAATTTATTTGAAAAAAATGGCCTTTTCTTTTAACTTATATTTCTTAGATTACTAGTAAGATCGAACGTTTTCTTAAATGCCTGCTAATTCGTTGTGAATTTTCTGTTCATATCCTTAAAGCAATCGTGCCTATTTGGGACCAAATATGATAAATATAAATATTGATTATCCTGGGGCACCTGGGTGGCTCATTGGTTAAGTGTCTGCCTTCAGCTCAGGTCATGATCCCGGGGTCCTGGGATCGAGCCCTGTGTTGGGCTCCCTGCTCAGCGGGGAGTCTGCTTGTCCACCCCCCCACCCCCGCCATTCTCCCTCTCTCTCAAATAAATAAATAAAATCTTAAAAAAAGAAATTCCATGAACCATCCTAAGGTCAGAGCTCTCAGGATCCTGAAGTAGCTCAGGGTTTGGCACTTACACTGGAGAATTTGAGGAAGAGGCAACAGACAGGCTCTTGGGGGTTTTCTCCCCGTGTGAGAAACTAAGAGCAACAAAAGTCTGCTGTGAACACAGAAGAGAAAAAAGCTAGATTTTTCACAAGGCTGTGAATCAGTTCTGAAATATAATGAGGTCTATAACATTCCAGTGCTCACAGACCTCAGACAATGTGGAGCAAGGTCTGGAGAGAATGTCATGGCAGAGAAGACTAGAAATGACTGGGAAGAGAGTAAAGTTGGGAGCCTGGCTGTGCTGAAATGTTGCGGGGTGGGGGTGTATGGGGTGTTTGGGGTGTTTGGGGTGGGGGTTTGTCTATGGAAAATCTCAGGTTGGTCTTCGAGGACCCCTCCGGAAAGGAAGACGGCAAGGAGCAGACACTCTTCTAGGACGCAAAAATGAATGTTTAGGGGCGCCTGGGTGGCACAGCGGTTAAGCGTCTGCCTTCAGCTCAGGGCGTGATCCCGGCGTTCTGGGATCGAGCCCCACATCAGGCTCCTCCTCTATGAGCCTGCTTCTTCCTCTCCCACTCCCCCTGCTTGTGTTCCCTCTCTCGCTGGCTGTCTCTATCTCTGTCAAATAAATAAATAAAATCTTTAAAAAAAAAAAAAAAGAATGTTTAGAATAACAACCCCTCCCCCTGCAAGATCCTCCATTAGAAGAAAAGATTCATTTTGCTGGATTTAGGCAGGGAAAGTAATTTAAATACTGTAGGGGTTTTTACTGATGAATAATGAAATCAAGGTTAACCTTACATAGATATTCAGAAGACGCCTTCCCAAAAGCATCTGGATCACCAAGATCTGGGTCTATGTTTCCTCAACCATCAGTAGTTCAGTCTTAGGCAGCTGCTTCTCACCTGGGCCCTGCCATCTTCATGCGGACTACACATCTCTCAGATTTTCTCTATCTCTTGCCATTCTATGATTTTATGCAACACATTCTTGGTGAGTGTACAAATACTTAGGTATGATGGGTACTTACTTTTTGTCCCTGGGATGGGAGTGTAATTTATAACTGTAATCCAAGTTGTTCTAAAAGTCCAGTGTGGTGAAGGCAGGGACAAACTAGTCCTGACTTCCAATGAGGTATTTTTCTGGTGGCCTCCAGTGTAACTTGTTGTTTAAAAAGAAAAGCTGGGGGCGCCTGGGTGGCGCAGTCGTTAAGCGTCTGCCTTTGGCTCAGGGCGTGATCCCAGCATTCTGGGATCAAGCTCCACATCAGTCTTCTCTGGTAGGAGCCTGCTTCTTCCTCTCCCACTCCCCCTGCTTGTGTTCCCTCTCTCTCTGGCTGTCTCTTTCTGTCAAATAAATAAATAAAATCTTTAAAAAAAAGATTAAAAAAAATAAATAAAAAGAAAAGCTGAAGAGGAAATTGTAGTTCTTACATTTGATGAAAACTCTAGACCCATTCCATAAACAAAAGCAAACATTCACATACTCCAGTTTTGCCTAAAATTTCAGCAATTCATTGATTCCTAGAGGTCTGTCCATGGAACCATAAGAAAACCCTTGGACCTGGTGATGGGTGTTGGAATTTATTAATCTCAGAGTCTATTTACCTCAATTCCTGCTCTGTGTATCGATTAGAGGTCAGAAAGTAGAACTAACCTAAGATCCAGTAATTCCACTAGTGGGCATTTACCCGAAGAAAACAAAAACACTAATTCAAAAAGATATGTGCACCCCTATGTTTACTGTAGCATTATTTACAATAGCCAAATTATAGAAGCAGCCCATGGGTCCATCAATGGACGAAGAAGAGGTGGTATATACACACAATGGAATATTACTCAGCCATAAGAAAGAATGGAATCTTGCCATTTGCAACAACACGGATGGATCCAGAGAGTAGAATGCTTAATGAAATAAGTCAGTTGGAGAAAGACAAATATCATATGATTTCACTCATATGTGGAATTGAAGTAATCAAACAAACAAAGGAAAAAAGAGACAAACAGGAAACCAAACTGTTAAGTATAGAGAACAAACTGATGGTTATCAGAGGGGGGGTGGATGAGGTAATGAGTGAAATAGGTGAAGGGGATTAAGAGTACACCTATCTTGACGAGCACTGAGTATGTATAGCATTGTTGAATCACTATACTGTACACCAGAAACTAATATGACACTATGTTAACACTACAGGTTTAAAATAAAATTTTTTTTTAAAATTTTGACATTTGTCCCAATATTCCTTTTCTGGGGAATTTACCCTAAAGGTAAATGATTATGGATGTGGCCAATATCTACAAATAGTTTTATTTCTTCTTTTAAATCTTGAAAAATTGGGGGCACCTGGGTGGCACAGTCATTAAGTGTCTGCCTTCAGCTCAGGGCGTGATCCCGGTGTTCTGGGATCGAGCCCCACATCAGGCTCCTCCGCCAGGAGGCTGCTTCTTCCTCTCCCACTCCCCTGCTGTGTTCCCTCTTGCCGGCTGTCTCTCTCTGTCAAATAAATAAATAAAATCTTTTAAAAAAAATCTTGAAAAATTGGAGTAATATATATCTGTAAAAATAATAGTTAATGAAATTATGAAGTCTTCATATGGCAGAGTACAATGCAGTGATGAAAAGTCATACCAAAGGGTTTCCAATTGTTCCCTTTGGGGTCCCTTTAGAAGGTGACTGTGGGAGATGGGGCAGAAGTGGAAGAATTGGAGAACGTGTAGATAGGGCTCTGGCCTCCATAAACCCGTGCTCATTAGATAAGCTTTAAATATTGTGAGTTTGTATAAGATTTTACTGAGAAAAAAGAATTTTGTAGCTAAAAAAGATTTTAAAAATACAAAGTAATAGAATATTTCCTGATGTGTAAGAACGATATACTGATACATGAAAAGGCAAGTCTTTAAACAGCATTATGAAATTCTAGCAAACTGAATTCAGCATGTTTAAAGAATTATGCACTATGACCAAATGCAATCTATTCCTGGAATTCAAGGATGGCTCAACTTATGAAAATCAACCAAGGTTATATGACACATTAAGAGAAGGAAGGGAAAAAAAGACCACATGATCATCTCAACTGATGGAAAAAAGTTGACAAAATTCAATACTCTTTCATGATAAAAGAAAAAAAACAACTATAATCAAACTAGGACTAAAAAGGAACTTCCTCAACATACTAAAGGCTATTATTCCCCAGCTAATATCATACTTAATGGTGAAAGACTGAAAGCTTTTCCCTTGACATCACGAATAAGAACACTTTCACCACTTCCATTTAACATATGACTAGAAGTTCTAGCCAGAGCAATTAAGCAAGAAAAAGCAAAAAAAAAAATGTATTTGAATTGGAAAGTAAAAAGTCAAATTATCTGTGATTACAGATGACATCGTCTTACATGTAGGAAACCCAAAAGATTCTGCCACCACCACAACAAAAACCCCTGAGAGAGCTGATAGACAAACTCAGCAAAATTGCAGGATGTAAGTTCAACATAAAAATCAGCTGCATTTCCATATATTAGCAATGAACAATCTGAAAAGGAAGTTAAGAAAACAATTCCATTTACAATAGTATCAAAAAGAATAAACTACTTAGGAACAAATTTAAGCAAGGAGGTGAACAAATCGTATACTGAACACTGTAAAACACTGCTGAAAGAAATTAAAGAAGACATAAATAAGTAGAAAGACATCCAGTAGTCATGGACTGGAAGACTTAATATCATTAAGATGACAATACTAACCAAAGCAATCTACACATTCAATGCAATCCCTATCAAAATTGCAATGATATTTTTTTGTGGAAATAGAAAAATCCATCCTAATATTCACATGGAATCTCAAGCGACCCTGAGTACCCAGAACAATCTTTAAAAAGAAGAACAAAGTTGGAGAACTCACACTCGGAACTTACTGCAAAGCTACAGTAGTGAAAACTATCTGGTATTGGCATATGACAGACATATAGACAATGGAATAGAGTAGAAAGTCCAGGAATAAGCCCTCATATCTACAGTTAATTGATTTTCCCCAAGACCATTAAATAGGAAAGGACAGTCTTTTCAGCAAATAATGCTGGAAAAATGGCTATCCACATGCAAAAGATTACAGTTGGGGGGCGCCTGGGTGGCACAGCGGTTAAGCGTCTGCCTTCAGCTCAGGGCGTGATCCCGGCGTTATGAGCCTGCTTCTTCCTCTCCCACTCCCCCTGCTTGTGTTCCCTCTCTAGCTGGCTGTCTCTATCTCTGTCTAATAAATGAATAAAATCTTTAAAAAAATAAAAAAGAATACAGTTGGACCCAACTTATACTGCATACAAAAATCACCTCAAAATGGATCAGACTTAAAAATAAGAGCTAAAACTGTAAAACCCTTAGAAGAAAACATGGGGGGAAATCTCCATGACATTGCATTTGGCAGTGATTTCTTGAATACAATACCAAAAGCACAGGCAACAAAAGAAAAAAATACATAAATTGGAGTTCATTAAAATTAAAAACCTTTGTGTATCAAAAAACACTATCAACAGGGGCGCCTGGGTGGCACAGCGGTTAAGCGTCTGCCTTCGGCTCAGGGCGTGATCCTGGCGTTATGGGATCGAGCCCCACATCAGGCTCCTCCACTATGAGCCTGCTTCTTCCTCTCCCACTCCCCCTGCTTGTGTTCCCTCTCTCGCTGGCTGTCTCTATCTCTGTCAAATAAATAAATCTTTAAAAAAAAAAAAACAAAAAAAAAAACCACTATCAACAGAATGAAAACACAACCAAAAGAATGGAAAAAAATATTTGCAAATAATATATCTGACAAGGGATTAATATCCAGACTATACAAAGAACTCCTACAGCCCAACAACAAAAAAACTGGTAATTCAAAAATGGGCAAAGGACTTGAATAGATATTTCTCCAAGGAAGATAGACAAACAGTCAGTCAACACATGAAAAGATACTAAACATCATTAGTCGTGAGGGAAATGCAAATCAAAACCACAATAAGATAATCTTTTACACCCATTAGGATGGCTATTATCTAAAAAAAAAAAAAAAAAAAAAAAAAAAAAAAAAAAAAAAAAAAAAGGAAAAATAACAAGTGTTGATGAGGATTTGGAGAAATTAGAGTCCTTGTTTATTGCTGGTGGGAATGCAAAATGGTACAGCCACCACGGAAAACAGTCTGGTGGTTCCTCAAAATATTAAAAATAGAACTTACAAATGACCCATCTATTCTATTCCTAGGCATATACCCAAAATAATTGAAAACAGGGACTCAAACAGATACCTGTAAATTCAGCATTATTCACATTAGCCAAAAGGTAGAAGCAACCAAAGAGTCCATTAACAGATGCATAGGTGAACAAATGTGGTATATCCACAAAATGGAGAATAGGAATATTCTTACTATTCCTAAAAAGGAATAAAATTCTGACACATGCAACAACATGGCTGGACCTTGAAGATATTATGCTAAGTGAAATAAGCCATACAGAAAAGGACAAATTTTGTATGATCCCACTTATATGAGGTGCCCAAAACAGGCAAATTCATAGAGATAGCAAATAAAATACATGTTACTGGGTCTGGGTGATTGGGGAAGGGGGAGTTAGTGTTTAAGAGTTAGGGTTTCTGGGGGCACCTGGCTGGCTCAGTCAATGGAGTATGCAACTCTTGATCTTGGGGTTGTGGGTTCGAGCCCTGTGTTGGGGGCAGATACTTAAAATCTTAAAAAAAAAAAAAAAAAAAAAGAAGAAGAAGGACGGGTGCCTGGATGGCACAGTCGGTTAAGCACTGAACTCTTGGTGTCTGCTTGGGTCGTGATCTCAAGTTTGTAAGATTGAGCCCTGAGTTGGGTTCTGTGCTCAGCAAAGAGCCTGCTTCAGGTTCTCTTTCCTCCATCTGCCCCTCCTACTCGTGCTTTTTCTCTAAAACAAACAAACAAATAAATATATATATATTTTTAAAAGAGGGTTTCTGTTTGGGATGATGAAAAAGTTCTGGAAATAGATAGTGGTAATGGTTGTACAACATTATGAATGGACTTAATGCCACTTAATTAAATACCTAAGCATGGTTAAAATGGTAAATTTCATGTTATATATATTTTACCACAATAAACAAGGTTAACAAACAGCATTGTGCAAAATAGTTCTGAGTTTAAAAATCAATATGTGTGGAAAAAGATTGGGACAACTTAGTGCATCAAATTGTTAATAATTTTCTCTAGAGGGGGGACTATAATGATTTTTATTTTTGTTTTGTGCATTATTTCCCTACTTGACCTCAACAAGCCATTACAGCTTGTTGGTCACAATTTTTAAAATTATGAAGCAGTTCATGTATCCAAAAGAATATGTTATATATATGAAGGTATAAAGATTAATTTTAAAATAAGATAATTAAAATATGAAATAAAGTAATTGTAAAAACATCATTAGACTTTCACTTATTGCTATGAGGGAACCAGAGTTCAGAGTTACCATCCCACCTCAACCAATTAAAACCATGGGAGAAAATACATGGAGGGGCCCCTGGGTGGCTCAGTCAGTTGAGCCTCTGCCTTCGGCTCAGGTCATGGTCCTGGGGTCCTGAGATCTAGCCCCTCGTCGGGCTCCCTGAGCAGGGAGCCTGCTTCTCTGTCTCCCTCTGCCACTCCCTCTGCTTGTGCTTTCTCTCTCTCTCAAATAAATAAATAAAATCCTAAAAAAAAAAAAAAAAAGAAAACATATGGAAAAAAACCAGTTTGGGGGCATTGGAAAACAGCGCCTTGACGGAGATCTCTGAGAGAACGCAAATGAATGAGATGAGCCCTAAAATTGCCCTCCTTATTATCCTGGAGAGAATTTCCAGGCCATACCATAGGGAGAAGTAACCTAAACACAACCTTGAGCTGAGGAGACAGAATTGAGAACTTGGGGGAGTCCAAGGCGGCTGGAATTTGCAGGGTGGAGGACTGTAGAGGACAGAGTTGCCTAGAGAGGGCGCTCTAGAACCTGCCAAAGGTTCTTTAGATTTCTGCCGCCTGATGATCATGGGAGAACAACACCTGAAGCTGGGGGAAGTTGATAGAGGAGTTCTTTTTCTTATTCTCGAACCTCCTCTGCAAGTTTGAAATTGTTTCAAAATAGGTAGGTGTTTTGGGGCACCTCGGTGGCGGAGCCTGCTAAGCGCTCAGGCCCTGATCTCAGGGTTGTAAGATCAAGCCCCACCCCCCGGGTCCACCCTCAGACGGGAATCTGCTTCAGTTTCTCTCTCCCTCTGCCCTCTGCAACCTCCCCTCAAAAATAAAGAAATAGATCTTTAAAAAAAGAAGAAGAAGGAGGAGGATAAGGAGGAGGATAAAGGGATGTTAAATGGTATATCATGTTAACATTAGCCAAAAGAAAGCTGGAGTGTCTATATTAATATCACACAAAGTAGATTTCAGAGCACAGGCTGTTACCAGAGATAAAGAGTATCTTTTCATAATAGCAATGGAGTCAATTCAACAAGAGTACATAAAAATCCCAACCATTTGTGCCCCTATGGATATTTAAGTTATGTCCAGTATCTTTATATTATAAATATGGATAGTACAGACTTTTTCAGATGACAAAATTCACATGTGCAATAAAAGGCAGTTTTTTTTTATAGGTGAATTTTGTGTCTCTCTTGAGTCTCCATTCTCTGTGATGTCGAGACAGAATACTCAAGTCCAGGTGTTTTCAATCATTTCAGGTTTATTTATTTATTTCTTTTAAAGATTTTATTTATTCATTTGAGATAGAGAGATACAGAGAGAGAGAGCATGAGCAGGGGAGAGGCAAAGGGAGAGGGAGAAGTAGACTCCACCCAGAGGAGGAAACCTGATACGGGACTCGATCCCAGGACCTGAGATCATGACCTGAGCCAAAGGCAGACGCTTAACCATCTGAACCACCCGGGCACCCCCATTTCAGGTTTATACTTGGCCATTTTATATTTTCCTTCCCTCTTAATCTCTACGGAGATGTTTCAAGTTCTAGGGGTTGATGTGGTGGCAGGACCTGGTCCTTCATCATGGGCCCACCCAGGTCACTGCTGAGGGTACCATTGCCCATCTGGTCTTGTTTTCACGTCTGTCTTCCTGGCATGCACCCTTGATGTCCATATCTTACAATGGTCTCTGATGGTTGGTCCACACACTGTACACCCTCATTATCATGCCCTAGGCTATTGGTGCTGTAGAAAACTTGAAAGGTTACCTCAGGCTGTTTCTGCCTAAGCCTACTCCATTGGCTCCTCAGGTTCCAGTAGAAAGTGGGGCATAAAATCCATCTACTCTTGAATTCCCACAATATGTATGGAATTCTACCGTTGTGTGAGTGTGCAAGAGGCAACAGGGTGCAAAGACCAGGTTAAGAGGTGAGCAACATCTTATTCTCTTGGGACCTCTTTTCACTCTCTTCCCCCAGCCTAGGAAATCCTTGTCTGACCTCCCAGGGGTCTATTAATATAGTCCAATTCTTTATCTGCTCTCTTTTCAATCATTAATGGCACGAGTTTTAGATTCTTTCATAGTTTTATTTTGGCACTTAAAAGCCAAGTTTTTGAAACCAAACACTCCTTTATGTCTCAAAATGTCCATGAAAAATTTGGGTCTCTATTCTTTCCATGCACTTCAGGGGTAGATGACTGATTTAATTTTCTTACTGGCTTAGATTAATACATGTTTATTTTCTCACAGTTTTGGAGGTTAAAAGTCCAACGCAGGTCTCACTGGGCTAAAGGCAAGGTGTTGGCAGTGGTGTGTTTCTTCTGGAGGCTCCAGGGGATGACCTGTTTCTGCTTTGGCAGCTTCATGCATTGGCTTGTGGCCCCTTCCTCCTCTCCAAAGCCAGAAGCGCAGGAGTCCTGCTCAAGCTGCCACCTCTCTGGTTCTCTCTTCTGGCTTCCTCTTCGACTTACAAGGATCTTTGTGATTACACTGGGCCCAGCAGGATAATGTCATCTCAAGACCAACTCATTAGTAAACTTAATCCCATCTGCAACTTCACTTCCTCTTTGCCATGTAACCTAATATGTTCACAGGTTCCAGGAACTAGGGCACGGACATCTTTGGGTGGGTGGGAGGACTCTGTGCTGCTTACTACAGTCAGGCCTAGCTTCAGCCAATTAGCACAATCCATTCTGCTGGCTACAGTCTTTGGTGTGTATAAGCATAGAGCCTAATCCTGGTATACAGTCATTGGTATAGTCATAGGGTGTATAGCCAGTCCAATCAGAGTGAATGTCAACTCTGGCTGGGAATGCTGGGACTCTCCCTCTCCTTCTAGACCTGTCCCTTCCAGTATAGTAGCCAGTGGCTAGCTACTTAGGCAAATGAGCAGTTGAAATGCAAGCAGTGTGACTTAGTTGTTCTGTAAGTGTAAAATACATCCTGAGTATTGAAGACTTAGTACAAAAGAAAACATGTAAAATATGTTATCAGTCATGTTGAGATAATATTTTGTATATATTGGATTAACTAGAATATATTATTGGAATTAATTTCACTCTTCTTGTTTTTAAATTTTTAATTTTTTAAAGATTTTATTTATTTGAGAGAAAGAGATAGTGAGAGAGAGAGAGAGAGAGAGAGAGCATGCGTGAGTGTTGGAGGGGCAGAGGGCAAAGGGCAAGCAGACTCCGCACTGAGCAGAGGGCCCGGTGTGGGGATCGATCCCAGGACCCTGAGATCATGACCTGAGCTGCAATCAAGAGTCGGATGCTTAACCAACTGAACTTCTTCATTGTGCCCCCTTCTTGCTCTTTTTAAGTGTGACTACCAGAAAATTTTAAATCACACATGTGGCTTGCATTATATTTCTACTTGACAGCGCTGTTCTAGATGGTGACGTGAATAGAAATGAAGCTTGAGGCTACCTTAGCAGTTTTTGTCAGTATGTGAGCAGTTTGGTTTGCTACTGACGAAGGCAGAGCAGAGAGAGAAGAGACTGGCTACTTGATAATACCATTGGGCCACTGGTTCATCCAACCTGGAACCATCCAACCATAAACTTTCCATTCTAATGTCCTCACAGCCTTTGTATGCCCTCCTCTTTAGTCCTACAAGTCAACACTTCCCCTTCCTCTCAGAGACTGCCTGTGTTAATGTTTATTCTTCCTAACTTAAGCCAACATTCTATTCTGGAATGTGTAACTCAAATTGTGTTTAAGTGAAAAAGTACAACAATCATTACATCATCCAGTGAGCAGCGTCCAGAATGTGTTTGCTTGCAAGACAGAGCAGCAGGGAGGGGTGACTTCCCACTTCCTTCTTCTGGCATCTTCTTGATTTCACAGTCCCTCTGTTCATCTTCAAGACTTTGGAGGATTTGATGTCTCTCCTCCAACTGCCATTGCCAACTCATTCTCACAGCACATGGCTGCCAGCTCCTTGAAGATGAAGCTCTGTGGCTTCCCTTGTAGTTCTGCATTTCCTGGCCCTTTCGACCCCAACAGCTTTGGTCTGGTCTGCAACTTCCGCCGTGTAGCATTCTTTTCAATGCTATGGGACGGGGCAAGTTCATGGTCAGTTCCAGCAGCTCCAACTGCTCTGTAAGTCTCCTGTTATTGGTGCCTCCTTCCGTTCCTATGGCCTTAAAGCTGGGTCTGTCTGCACTTAAGCAAAGTTTAGGATGCCTTAGAAAACTGCAGACAATTTTTCAAAATTAGAATAAAGCTTTGCCAATAATAATACAGAAATCCCATAGGCATAGGGTGAGAATCTCACAGTAACAGACACAGCTAAAAAGGCTGAAAGCAAAGGCCCACTGGAGTAGCCATGGGCTCTTGCTTATAAAGTTGTCTATGCCTGGCAAGCTTTGTGTCCCCAAACATAATGCAAAATTTTCTGTCCCTAATGTTATATTGTGCACCAGACTCACGTTTTCCCAGTTTGCTTTTTTTTCTAGTGTGGCATTTTTATGGGGGTGGGGCAGGGAGGAATCACAGATCTGAAATAAGGATATTCTAGGATATTTTCTATTTAATTACATGCTATTTTTTACTAAGACTTTTAAATTGCTTTTTAACAATTCAGAGGGTATTTCATTTATGAATAAACTAAAGATTAAAGTTAGTCAAAGACTTTATAAAGGTTCTATATTACTTAAACACAGACTGTATTAGAAGTTAGAAGTGAGATTTTGCCAGTGTTTGATTGTATTACGGCCAGGGGCATAGGACTTCCTCAACCCTGTGGCCCAAACCTCTAAGGGGTTTATATGCTGGGAAGAACAGTCAAATTGGAAACAAAGCATGACTTGGGTAATAGTTGGCCAAGCCCTCCATACTCCCATATGTGGGTGTCATTGGTGGACAGGGGTTGGAGAATGTGGCTGAGGCCAGGAAGACACAGTGGGACTTTCTCTTCTCTGCCCTCTTGTATCCAAGATGGCCGTTGGCAGAGCAGCCTCAAGCTAACAGACCTGCCCCATGGCAGGGAGAGAGGAACAAGAACAGAGAGACTTAGCCAGGCTTGACCACCCAGGAAAACTGACTTTGACCCTTTCTTCTGCTTATTATCTCAGGACACAGAAGGCAGTAAGGGCCTAAAGCTGCCTGGGAGATGAAGCCACTGCAGAGAGTGCTTTCCACAGGGGAGCAGAACATGTAGGGAGGGACCCCATGATGCTACTGACCTTTAAGATATAAATGACAACTTCCAAAGTGCTTCACAATGAAACAGCATTTTCCCCTCCCTTTGCATAAAGCAGAGCTGGGGAGGGGCACACAGAGGAGCAGAAATGTGAGTTGGGGGGAGTCTCCTCTCTGAAAAGCAATACCTAACGTAGGATCTCATACCTAGTATTAAATGAGCAGCTATTAGCTACTTGTTTGACTGTTGTGATGGAATGAGCATCTTTATTCTTATTCATTATGAACTCACCAACTTGTACCTTCATGTAATGCTTTGCTGAGTGTTTGTAATTTTCAAGCTATAATATCTAGCTCCTCCCTTCAAAGAGCTTGTGATCAATTAAGACAATAAGCACAAAAAGTTGTATCCATAAAGATTGACTTAAATGCTGAAGATAATAAGAAAAGGCATAAAGCAGCCAATGGTTTATTGTCCTGTAAGTTATAAGGACACTACTTACTAAAGCCTTTCCAAGGAAGGTGACCACTGTGAGTGAAGCCAGCCAGAGAAAGGCCAGCAAGAATGAGATATCAGCTGGATCATTTCTTTTTTTAAGATTTTGTTTATTTATTTAAGAAAAAGAGAGAAAGGCAGAAAGAGAGTGAGAATGAGAGAGTATGAACTCTGAGAAACAAACTGAGGGCTTCAGAGGGGAGGCGGGTGGGGGAATGGGATAGGCTGGTGATGGGTAGTAAGGAGGGCACGTATTGCATGGTGCACTGGGTGTTATACGCAACTAATGAATCATCGAACTTTACATCAAAAACCAGGGATGTACTGTATGGTGACTAACAGAAAAGAAAAGAAAAGAAAAGAAAAGAAAAGAAAAGAAAAGAAAAGAAAAGAAGGAAAGGAAGGAAAGGAAGGAAAGGAAGGAAAGGAAGGAAAGGAAAGGAAAGGAAAGGAAGGAAGGAAGGAAGGAAGGAAGGAAGGAAGGAAGGAAGAAAGAGAGAAAGAGAGAGAGCAGAGGGAGGGGCAGAGGAAAAGGGAGAAGCAGATTCCCTGCTAAGCAGGGAGCCTGACGCAGGGCTCCATCCCAGGACCCTGGGATCATGACCTGAGCCGAAGGCAGATATTAAACCAACTAAGCCACCCAGGCACCCCTCAGCTGGATCTTCTAAGAGAGTAGTTATAAATTAGAGAGGAGAAAAGAAGACAAGGAGAATGTTCCAAGAAGGTATAGGGAAGACCAAGGTAGACTTCAGAGACCTTGAGTTAAAATCATTTGACCAGAGCAGAGTTCATCAAGGGAACTGTGGAAGGTTGGATTGACAGGTTATGTTGGCACCACATTTTGAAGGAGTTTCCATGCAAGGCTAAGGAATTTGAACTTTATTTATAGGCAATGGGAAGCCATTCAAGGCTTTAAGCGGAGTAACGACAAAATCAAACTGGAGTTAAAACCAAGTCTTTGGAAACTAATGCTCAGAAGTAATGACATAGTAGTGTTAGGATGGTGGGTATTTTTTCCTTCTCTATTTTTTTAAAAAAATATTTAATTTATTTATTTTGGGGGGGAGGTGCAGAGGGAGAGGGAGAGAGAGAATGAATTCCAAGCAGACTCCAGGGCCTGATCCCAGGAGTCCAAGACCACAGTCTGAGCTGAAATCAGGAGTGGGACACCCAACTGACTGAGCTACCCAGGCAACCCACCTTTTCTATTTTAGAAACATTCTACAGTGATTTAATTTTTATAATTCAAAATTGTAATCAAGTTTTTTCTTACTAAAAAGTAGAAGTAATTTTCTTCTTGGTGTCTCTCTCTCTGTTATGTTTCCTCTTCCAGATCCTTCTTGGTTTTAGGCCTTTGTTTTGAATTTGCAGTGAGTCAAGGTGTCAAACTAACTTGCTCTCCCTCTTGTGATTCAGAGTGTGGACAGCCCCATACCATAGGGATAATATCTCCACCACACTTAGCTAGAGATTCCCTTGCCATAAGAGATCATGAGTTGCTCCTATATACACCTAAATAGAAAACTTTGTTTTTATTCCTCCATAATCTCGTTAGAGGAAAGGAGTAGGTGTTTTTATTTTTATTTTTATATTTTTTAAAGATTTTATTTATTTATTCGACAGAGATAGAGACAGCCAGTGAGAGAGGGAACAGAAGCAGGGAGAGTAGGAGAGGAAGAAGCAGGCTCATAGCGGAGGAGCCTGATGTGGGGCTCAATCCCATAACGCCGGGATCACACCCTGAGCCGAAGGCAGACGCTTAACCGCTGTGCCACCCAGGCGCCCCAGGAGTAGATGTTTTTAATTCAGTTAATTTCCTCCCCACCCCAAACACACAGAGAGGACTCATGGGATGGGCTTCTTACTGGACTCCTTTCCCAGCATGCGGTACAAGGTTCCCTCGGAAGATGCTATGCTGGTGCCTTACTTTCTACTTAGTTCATCCTCAACCTCGTTCTTTTCATCCCCATGGGCTAAGAGGCAAACATCCTCACAGACACAACCCAGAAATAATGTTTTACCAGCTTTCTGCACATACTTAGTCCAGTCGGGCTGACACATAAGATTAACCATCACACACTGAGCCACAGAGGTGCTCAGTGATAATTATTCCCTCTACCTATTGCTGATCCTGTTTCTGCCCTCTTGCAACCGGGTTGCCCCAATGACTCTAGTCATTTCAGTGAGAACCTCAAGCTGCTTCATTCCCTTTCACCTCCTTTCAAGTGTACCTACTGTAGACATCCAGTTTTCTGTTGTTTGCCCACCGCTTTGGAGATGACAGAAAATGGCGGCACCGCTGGGTTTTACAGTAAACTTGTCCATTCTCCCGTCTATCTCCTTCCCAGCTGACAAGCACATATCTCCAGAAGACTCCAAATTGGTGTTCTTAAATAGTAGGAGTTTTAGGGTCTGGGAGGCTCCAAGAAAAAACTATGAAATGGAATGTTAAGTAGGACTTCTCCTGACAGACTAGAATTGGAGCTCAAAGGCTGAAACGTGAGGATAGAAGGAACTAACACTGAGAGATCTTGCCAGAAGCTGGGACCACACACATCCTCCAGAGCTTACCAAGAGGGGGTAGAACTGGCTCTGCTCCCATCACCGTCCCACCATAGATTCTATCAAAGAATACTGGGAGGGGTTCAGGATTCATAATGAATGCTGATTCTCTCCCCAACCTCCAAAGTAAGGAGACTCTTCTGTTCTGTGAACCCAAGGAATAGAGGATGCCTCCCCTAGTCTCACTCACAAGCAGTGAAAGTGCCCATGGGAAGCCCCACTTTGGGCATCTTTTTTTTTTTTTTTAAGATTTTATTTATTTATTTGAGAGAGTGAGAGAGAGAGCATGAGCAGGGGGAGTGGCAGAGGGAGAGCAAAAAGCAAACTCCCCACTGAGCAGGGAGTCAGATGTGGGGCTCCATCCCAGGACCCTGAAATCATGACCTGAGCTGAAGGCAGATGCTTAACCGACTGAGCCACCCAGGTGCCCCAAGGGCATCTTATTTTTCAACCTTCACTGAACTTTATCTTTGATTGCAGACTTGCCGGCCACCCCTGTGCTGGTGTGAGCGAGCACAAGGGAGGTAGAAAGAAACATCTGGGCTCAGGGACCAGGTAGCAGCTCAGTCCCATGCTGGGAAGGTAGTCATCCTGCCCACCACAGAGCTGCCGGGGTCATGGTGTGGTGGCTTGGCGATGTCAGCCTGGCTGAGCTGCACCATGTGCCCCTCCACTCCCCTTCTCGTATATCTCTAACTAGGGTTGGCCACAAAACGCATCTGCACCGGAACTGGAAGATGGGAGTGGAGCAGGAGCCGTGTCTACACTCAGAAGGTCCCACTGAGTCAGTCCTCCCATGGCACACGCTGGTTTTTGCAGATCCAGTGGCTGCACTGTTGGTAGGGAAGCAAACTGGCTAAAGCCCCAGCTCCCATGGGATCTCTTCCTCAGCTCTTCCAACACCTCAGCCTAAGCCAGGTGCAAGTGTGGCACCATTGCCAGAGGACCAGCAGACGCAGGTCACCCATGGCAACGGAGTCAGAGGCTTGGAGACGGGATTCCGGTGAGAGGCAGACATAGGCTCAGCTGCCCCTCCTACCTGCCACTTCCCACTCATCTTTCCTTTCCCACCACCCATCCTGTGATTTCAGGAGCAGGAGGAACCGCTGGACAGAGATTGTTTTACCAGCTCTCTCCACTGAGTTCCATCCCTACAATAAATCCCCTATTCTAGGTCATTCCTAGTGGTTCTGCTTCTCAACTTAGGGCTGCCTGATACATGTGGTTTTCCCCCCAAACCAGTCATGATACCTCTAAATTACATGGAGAAAGCTGGGGCACCTGGGTGGCTCAGTCAGTTAAGTCTCCGACTCTTGATCTCAGCTCAGGTCCTGATCTTAGAGTCATGAGTTCAAGCCCTGCTTTGGGCTCCATGCTGGCCATGGAGCCTACTTAAGATGGAAGGAAGGGAGGGAGGGAGGGAGGAAGGAAGGGAGGGA